>NC_133651.1:306718003-306925209 GCF_009905375.1 Apium graveolens
GATTTGATGATGATATGTTGTTCAACATCTCCTTCCATTCAATTGCATATATCATACATTGAATTTTGAGTTCCATAACATGCTCAAAAGGTTGTTTAATTTTCGGATTAAGTTCTTGAATGTTCTTCGTGTTCTTCATGTTCTTGAGAATCAAACTAAAATTTGGAGGCGTTATCGGACTCCGTTTGAAACACTCTTGTAACCGAATCGAAGCTCTTGTCACCACCTTTCCAAAACACTCATCATATTTAGTGCAGGACCAACTTCAAAATTCATATTATTTTTCATAATTCGAATCAATTCTTTAATTTTCCGGAAAATCCAAAACTTCATGATTCCTGTGTTTTGATGATACCATGTTGTAGATAACGTTTTTCTGATTGATTTGGTATATTATATGTCGAATTGTGAGTTCAATATCATATAGACATGAAGGTTTGATTCTCATGAGTGTTCTTCGTGTTCTTGGCGACCCATGTGTTAGTCGCTAAACACACGTTAAAATTCACGAAAGTATACGCGTTCGCAAGTAGTATAAGATATAAATCAGATTCGTTCCCACAGAGACTGGTTTTGGTTAACTTTGTGATTTATGCACTCATGCAACAATGATATAGCTATTATTCAATGCTAAGATGAATAACAAATTAGGTTTTGATTATACTACGATTAACTATTGAGAGTTATATTAGAGAACATTAACTAAAGAGAGTTGAATAATATATGACACAAATATGGGATTCTAACTTCATTAAGTACTTCATTCAATAGCCTTTTCGTTCTTAACCTTAGCATGTAATGGTGATGACACTAATCAGATAACACGAAACTGATAAACGCCAACTTTCGTTGTACGAATACCATACTACCAGACATCCACAAAAGAGATAGAAGCTGAATAGACACCAATTATATTGAGACCCTATATGTCTATAGAATTTGACAACATAACGGTTTAATGCACAAGTTATCTATCGTGATTACATAGGGCAAGTAAGATGGTTAAAATTACCTACAAATCATGCATAACAATAACACATGAACCTATGCTAGCATGACACGTTCTAAATCCTTAAATTCACTGTCGCTTCATCAAGAATTAACAAGCTATCTTATCAATTCGCGACGCTCATAAGACGAATAAGCACAACCAATACTAGGTCATCATACAATCACCATACACTAAGGCATCGAAACAAATTAACTAAAGAAATCTATAAATAAATCCGCTAGAACCCCACGATAACGATTAGCCCATAATCGGACTCATCATCAACGTGGGTTCTGATGAAAGCATGGTATAATAAACGTAGTCTTTATAAACAAATAATAAACAAAGTACAAAATCCAGAGTATTAGGTTCAACAAAACAAGAAACGAGCATCCAAGATTACAACTTAGAACAAAGATTCAAAAGAATAAACTAGATCTTCTTCGCCTTCGTTGAATTGTGCTATAGGTCTTTTTGTCATCTTCTCCTTAAGCTCCGTTACGTCTCTCCGTATGAAAAACGTCTTTATTTATGTATATATATGCTATAGAATTTACCAGGGCTTCAAACTCTCAAAATCCCAATAGAAACAGGATTCTACTACCCCGACCTGGCGCGGCCGCGCGCTTGACCAGCGCGAGCGCGCTGAGTTTCTGCTCATTGGTCGCGGCCGCGCGCTAATTCTGCGCGGGCGCGCCGTCCTCCTGAATACAATTCTGATTTCTTTTTTTCTCCTTGCTGATTTGAGCCGGTCTTTTCACGAACCTTTATTCCAACACCATCCAAACACCAAATTAGCAATACAACCATGCTAATTTACCTGATTACCTGGAAAATACCTGCAATGCAAAAGCACTACAAAAACACGTAAAAACACGAACAACTTGAGTACCAATAAACCAATTCAAAGCTTAATGGAGCGTTATAAAGTGTCATAAATGCCACTCAACATACCCCCAAACTTGAATCGATGCTTGTCCTCAAGCATAAACAGACTCAAAGAACAAGAAATAAAAATGCATGAATGCAACAAAATGAATGCAACGATCCCCAATAGAATAACTAAACCAATCAACAAGCAACATCTCAACAAATGCAGCTATTCGCATAAAGATCAATCAAACCCTACAAATTAACCTACAAACCAGAGACGTGCGTGTGTGCAAATGCTTACAGATATATTATCGCAACTAGATCAATAATCACGACTCACTACTCATCAAGGCAATCGCAAGGTTCTAAATAAAATAAAAGCTAGACTCAAAATAACTTATAACACTTCAATTCTTATTTTGGAGTTTTATATAGATTCAAGCTTTTATTCACAACAAAATAACACAAGTATGCTTATTTGACCGTGCAATGAGTGAGGACCAAAAGACTTATACAATAGTGTCCATGTAGCGAGCGTTAGGTTAGCAGATTCCAGACTGTAAAAGCCTTAGGTCACTAGGCACAAAGTCCCCTAAGAACTTAATAACTCGAGTACTAAAGAGCCCACTCGTAATCACTTATACATAACACTCATTTTTTTTCCTTTTTTCTCTTTTTTTCATTTTTTTTCTTTTTCACAAATTTCTAAACGAGTGCGTTTCGCTCCATCTCACTCAATCCTAGACTACTCATATAAATATGAGCTGGCTACTAGCCATTTGACACCTAGCCACAACAACTAGCAATGAAATCCAATTTTCTCTATTTTTTAAAAATCCATCTTATTCTATCAATAAGAGAATATCCTAAATTCTAAATATAAACAAGCGATTAAACCTCGACAAACAAACAAACCATGATCATGATCTAGCACTCAAGCAACCTATAAAACTTAATGAAATATAATTGTCTCTAGCCTGCAAATCAATTTGACAAGACTTAACATCACTAAATACGACATCACTACACTAGCATCAATATCACAAATCAATCGGAAAAATCATCTAAGGGATCATCTTATAATGCAAATGCATGAAACTATATGAACAAACTATCATAAAAACTACCAAAATAAAAAAAAACTATCATGGCAAAATATGCAACTATATGCACTAACTATCATGAATATGCAACTATATGCGACTCACACAAAACATATTCCTTAAACTACTACCCCAAACTTAAAATTTTCACTGTCCTTAGTGAAGGTAATAGTAAGGAATCAGGCATACTTACTCGGAATCAGGATCATCACCCTCAACGGGTGGAGTGTCAGGCGTGTCTGGAGGTGGATACACGGAGTCCTCACCAAATACTGGCCACTGGATGTCAACATCGGTGGCTCTGAATGCAGCCCCAAGTGCCTGGGTGAGATCATGTGCAAACTGACTATGGATGCCATGCATCGCATCCATCCTCCTCGCTAGATGCCTATACTGCGACGTGCTCAAACCAGCTCCAACATATGCTCCTGCCTCCTCCTGCTGTTGCTGCTGCTATGATCCTGAAGGACCAGCCTCCTCTCCCAATTGAGATCTCCATGCAGTCCTGCTCGGCTGAGCTACCCCAACAGCTGGCCTCCCACCAGGCAGATGGTCAAAAGAATAGCCAAGTCCCTTCAAATCAGGCTTGCCTCCATCCCACACTTACATCGTCGACAAGGTGGTGCTGTCAATCGGAGCAATCGGAATCTGGAGCTGCTCGTGTGCTGGCCAATGGACACCAACTGCCACACACAGCTTCGTCACAATGGACGTATAGGGTATAGAACCCGCAGTACTCCCTCGCAAAAATCTCAGAATAACCTGGTAGATAACCATCCCAAGGTCCACATAGTCACCCTGAAGAATCCACCATAACAGCCGTGTACGCTCCACAGTCACATCGTGCACATGAGAAGATGGCATGATTTTAGAATAGATAAACGCATTCCATGCATGAGCAAACCTGTTCATGCATGAAGCAGGGAATGTGGAATAATCAGTCATGCCCCTCTTGAACTTTTAATGAGTCTCAGGCATACATAGAGTAGCAACTATCAAATCCAAATTAAAATCCTCTGGAGTCTTATCGTTCCAAGTGTCCGGACCGGGCATCCTCGCAGGCTGCTTAATCACCCTCCTTATCGCATCCGTACTGTACTCCACTGTCATCCCCCTAACCACAGTGAAACCATTCTTCTCCACCTTTGCATTAGCATAGAACTCTCGAACAACACTCATGGACACGGTAGCGGGTGCCTCGCAAAAAGTAACCAAACCCATCTTCAAGATCATCTCCAATAACTTACCATCTTTTCCTGATGGTAGAAAACCTCGCTCCTTCGCTATAGGCTTCGAGAGAAGCCTCGTATACTCCAGTTCAGCCTCGGGAGTCAAAAACCTTGGCCTCACACCACCTGCATTCGAAGAATCAGTGGTGCTGCTGACTTACTTGAGTTCTTTGTCTCTTGGGTGCCATTGGAATTGAATAAGAGGGAATAAAAGATAAATGTTTGAGAGAGAATTGTATTTGAGAAATTGAGAAGTGGTGGAGAAGTTTGTGTATAAGTGTATGTATATATAGAAGGTGAGAAGAGAATTAGATATCGAATAGAAGTGGAAATTGATTATGGGAATAGTGGGAATAATGGGTTTGATTTGGAGAGGGAAATTTGGGATGTGGAAGAGTAAGAATCGGGTGGAAATTGATTTTCTACTAAAACCCTCGATTTCCTCTTCACAAACTGCTGTTTTTTTTCCTTTTCACATTATGAAGCTTTAAAAATTGGTTGACTAATGGAGATCCAAGCTTTTCAATCACCACGCATCCCGCTCTCGCGATCTACGCTCTATCGGTATCCACACGAATGCTTGAACTCAAGGATTGGATGTGTACTAGCACAAACTCGTTTCTTCTCGCTCTCTCCATCTTCTCTCTTGGTGGCTAGGGTTTTAGTAAAAGTCTTTTTCTTATCTAAAAATCAGCCACACAAGAGATATTATATAGAGAGTACAAAAACGAATTATAACTCTTAACTAATTAGGAGTTATTATTAATTCGAAAATCCTATTTGTATTATAATTAAGTCTCACTTAATTATTTAACAAATAAATTTCATAATTAATATTAGTAAATTCGAATATAAATATTTATCTAATTAATTAAGTCATACTTAATTAATATTATAAATAATTCAAATTACTTTAATTTAATTTAAATCTAATTTAAATTAAATAATCCTTCAAGCATTCTTTGTGTGTGACCCTATAGGTTATTATTGAAAGGTTTTTAGCACATAAACGCTACGAAAACGTAAATTTAAATCTTAAAAAAAAAACCGAAACCCTCCGCAGGATCCATGCGAAAAATAATATTTAATTCGTAGTTCAATATGTTTACCTTAAGAAGCTTTACGTTAATGGAAAGATGGAGGTATTTAATAGCGATCCAAGAACGATGAGCGGAGATCCCTAGCAGCTGCTCCTCAAGTGTGAAGCACTCCACCGGTATCCACCAAGAGATCAATATAATGGAGGAGGAAGATGTTGAGAGAATTAGTTGCTTCCCTCTATTTCTACTTTAGAATTAGGGTTTTTATTTGGGTTTTTTGGCAAATAGGGTTTATAATAGTATATTTATAGGCAAAATTTTCAGCTGAAAATTTCCATAAAATATTATTATTATTAACCCTTTAATTGATTATTCTTATTAACCAATTAACTAATAATTAAAACACCTTTTAATCATTAATCCCTTTTTCTAAACACTTTAGAAAAATAATTCCCTCACTTGATTTAATTTCCAAAATTAAATTCTTAATTAATAATATTAAGAACTTTTCTTAATTAATTTATAATTAATTAAATCTCATTTAATCAATTATTAAATTTGCTAATTAATTATTTATTTCATAAATAAATAATTATCAGCCATTATTAATTAATTCCTCCACCATTAAATCATTCTCTTTTATGGTGTGACCCTGTAGGTTCAATATTAAGCCGGTAGTAGAAATAAATAATAATAAACTATTTTATCATTATTTATATAAATTCTCTAATTCATTAAATATGATTAATTAATAAATTAATCATGTTTATTCTATATCGTGAGGGATACTTCTCAGCATATCGCGACTATCCGGATAATACGAATTCACTGCTTAGAATACCAAGAACCTATTCAGTGAATAGTTACCGTACAATTAATTCCTTCTACCCTGCAATGTAATGATTAAATACAAGGCATGGAACTCATGTCAAGCCTATCTTATTTAATCATATGCTTTCCCATTCACTATGCTTAGTTCTAATTAATGTGATTTAGAAACTCCTTTCTAATTTCATTCACTCTGGCCAGAGATTCCTGAACTAGCATAAGTGGATCATCATTGAACATTCTCTTCCTTTCACTGGAAGGGGTAGATCCTTTATTGATCATACACTATCTTCGTGTACAAATTCCTACACCCAGTAGAGCCCTTATTATTGTCCCTGGAGACTAAGAACTAAACCAAAGTATAGTTCAGTGTACACAAGATGACTATGATGACCTCAAGTCTAAGGATACTTGTACAACTATCACTATGTGAACATCTGCTGACATGTGAGTGAACTCCATCAGTTGTTCATCTGTGTGAGTCATGTTCAGTGAACTTATTCTATATTAAGTACCTACATACTAGCTATAGTGTCACCACATAAATGTCTATGAGAACAGACATCATTCATAATGAAACAGCATAGTATGTACCGATCTTTACGGATTACTAATTACCAGTTAGTAATCCTACGACCAAGAAATATTTAAGTTCAGAGTTATCATCTTTTAGGTCTCATTATTATGATCTCATCACAATCCATAAAAAGTTTTACTCTAAACTATGGTATATCTTATTTAAACACTTAAATAGATAAAGCCCGCAATAAAACCAAAACAAGTCTTTTATTAATATCAATGAAATCAAAACAGATTACATAAAAGTTATTCCTAAATCATCATACATGATTGGACTTAGGACACATCTCTTTCAATTATTATGTTGGCAACGAATTTTAAATCTAATTTAAAATCATAAACAATAAGCGGCATCTAGTAATACATCATTGCTACCCAGGTAATAATAATTGAATCGGTGATCGATTAAACCTTTTGTGAATAATGTACAATATAATATAATCCTTTGAACCAAATATTATAGATTAAACTAGAGGCATGTAATATGTCATCCTCATCATAGTTTAATCCAAGTTCCCTTGATCAATGAGTAGACTATCATATCAAATCAACATTTGAGCGTGGCCACGCATTTCATAGTCTAGCTCACATAAGAGGCCAATAATATCACTCCTAAAATAGGAGGGTTAAATCCCATCTAGATCATTCATATTTCTCATACGATTCATAATATACCCAATGTCCACTTTTATCATTACCCGGTCAAGGATAACTTTTAATGGAATCAATGTATATTAATTCTCGTATAGAAATATAATGACTTTAGGTCTAAGGACCATTACATCATTATCACTGTGAGAATTACTTATGACACAACAGACATGCAGTATCTCACATTGGGTCTGTCCAGCACCATGTACATATACATCTGCCTGTATTTTTGACTTTAGTATCACTATACCTATGATCAATGAGATGTGATCATCAGTCAACAAACACAGCAGCCTTAATGCATTATTATTGTCCCTTAATAATAATACTCGACTAGGGACCTTTAGGAATATTGATACTATTCTCATAAACTCATTTCTAAGTCACGTACTTAGAGATATAGAATTGCATATCATATTCCAAGGACATTTATTAATCTAACATTTATATCACAGTAAATTAAGAATTAATAAATTATAAATAGAATAATCGATAGAACATAAACATTAATAATCCTAATATCCTAAACTAAAACATCATAGTGTTGTCTCTAGGGCACAAACACTAACAATCTCCCACTTGCACTAGAGCCAATCACCCTTGTATCTAATACTCATGGAACTAGTATGACCATCGTACTTCTGCTGCGACAAAGCCTTAGTCAGTGGGTCTGCAACACTATCATTACTATGCACTTTACATTTATATCTCCTTGATCATTAATCTCATTAATAAGGTGATATCGCCTAAGGACATGCCTAAACAGTCTCCTTGGCTGTTTCAAAAAATATCAATATATTCGGCATCCTTTATAGAATCATCAATGTTCTTGCTGTGAACTATTCCAGCTAACATCACTTATATTTAGTCAAAACACAAACCAGACATAGACACATAATCATCCTTGTCTATCCAGAAATTAGGTTAAGAAACTAGTATCAGTGTAACCCTTTACAACCGGTTCCCTATCTTCTCCATACACCAAAAATAAATCTTTAGTCCTCTTTAAGTACTTAAGAATATTCTTGAAAATTATCCAGTGACCCTCACCTGGATTAGACTGGTATCTGCTCGTCATGCTCAAAGCATACGAAACATCAGGATAAATACATATCATTGTACACATTATAGATCCAATTGCTAAAGCAGATGGAACTTTCTCAAACAGCCCTTATCATCTAATAATTTAGGGGGCAATTATATTTTGAGATCACTATCTCATGAAACATCGAAACATATCCTTTCTTTATCTCCTGCATCCTAAAATGATGTAATATTTTATCAATGTATGTACTCCGACTAGGTCGATTAATCTCCTTGATCTATCTCTATAGATCTTGATCCCTAATATATAGGTAGCATCACCTTAGTCCTTCATTTAGAAACTATTTCCCAACCAAGTCTTAACAGCCTGTAGAGAAGGTATGTCATTCCCTATTAGTAATATGTCATCTACATATAGTACTAGGAATGCCACGTGGCTTCCACTAACCTTCTTGTAAACACATGGTTCATCTTCATTTTGAATAAAGCCAAATTCTTTGACTGTTTTATCAAAATGACGATTCCATCTCCTTGAGGCTTGCTTCAATCCATAAATAGATCGAAGCAACTTACAGACCATCTTAGCAAACTTGGGATCGACAAAACCCTTAGGTTGTATCATGTATACATCCTTTTCAAGGCTCCCATTTAAGAAAGCGGTTTTGACATCCATTTGCCAAATCTCATAGTCATAGGAAGCAGCTATTGCTAGCAAAATCCTGATGGACTTGACCATAGCAACTGGTGAAAAAGTCTCATCATAGTCTATACCATGAATTAGTTTGAAACTTTTGCCACTAGTCGCGTCTTATAGGTCTGTACTTTACCATCCATGTCAGTTTTCTTCTTGAAAACCCACTTGCACCCTATAGGTTTTACCCCTTCGAATGGATCAACTAAAGTCAGTACTTTAATTTGATACATGGATTCCATCTCGGATTTCATGGCCTCTAGCCATCTCTTGGAGTCTGAACTATTCATAGCATCTTGGTAGGTGAGAGGCTCATCATTATCCATAAGCATCATATCACCATCTTGAGTCAAAAAAATTTATAATTTCTCTCGGGCTCATGGTGAATCCTACTAGATCTATGAATAACCTGTGTTTCTTGGACAAGATTACTTTCAACATTTTTGATGTACATCCTAATCTTATTCCAACTCTGGTTCAATATTATCATATGGTTCTCGATCTTCATCGAGATGTATTATCCTCCCACTGATTTTCTTAGAAAGTAGTTCTCCCCTAAGAAATACAACGGCCTGAGCAACAAACACTTTATTCCTGGAAGGATTATAAAAACTATACCCTAGTCTCACTTGGGTATCCCACAAAATAGCATCTATCTAATTTTGGTCCAAGCTTTTCAGAGGCTAAACATTTTACAAACGCTTCACATCCCCAAATTTTCATAAATGACATGCTTTGACATTTATCACTCTATATCTCATACGGAGTATTTTGAACCACTTAAGTCAGAACTTGGTTAAGTGTATATACAGTCGTTTCTAGAGCATAACCCTAAAAACTGAATGGAAGATCCGCTTGACTCATCATCGATCGCACTATGTCCAACAAGGTAAGATTTTTCCTCTAAGAATCTCTATTACATTGAGGTGTTCCAGAAAGAGTAAGTTATGATACACTATCACACTCCTTCAAGAAACTCTTGAAATTGAGGTTTAAGTATTCTCCTCCATGATCTGATCGTAAAACTTTTATATTTTTCCCTTGTTTTCTTTTCTACTTCGGCCTTATATTCTTTGAACATTTCAAAAGAATCAGTTTTGTTCTTCATAAGAACCACATATCCATATCTACTGAAATCATCAGTAAATGTTATGAAGTAGTATAAGCCCCCTTGCCATCATACGCATTCGACCATATACATCATTATGTATAAGTCATAATCATTCGGTGGCCCTTTCACCTGATCAGGTAAAAGAAGCTTTAGTCATTTTGCCAATGAGATAAAGTTCGCATCTTCCATATGATTCAAAATCAAACTTATCCAAGTATTCATCTATATCTAACTCAAAAATGCGTTTCTCATTAATATGGCTTAATGACAATGCTAGAGGTAATGTTTGATTTGAGTCATCTTAGAACATATAAATTATTAACTAATTGTGCAACATTACAAGCCTTATCATTAAAATAGAATAAACAACTATTGTTTATTTAATTAAAATGAAAATCTTTCTTGTCCTGACAAGAAATTGACTTAATGTATCCGCTAAAGCAGGCACTTAATAACAATTTATCAAGTTCTCAATCTCGCCTTATGGGCAAAATTAGGTATTGAGTTCCTTCAACTAGAACAACAACTTTTGCTCCAATTCTAACCCTATACTTGAAGCTTGACCATTGCTAGTCTTCTTCTTTAGATCTTCCAAATAAGCTCGACTATTTAACTTCCATTCATCCAGTTATTTCCACAGAAACGACAATCATCTCCTTTAGCAACACCACTATTAGGCTTCAAAAGCCCTTTGGGATTGGACTTTGGTTTGGCACCGAATAAGATCAAATATTCACCTTGCCTGTCCACTTTCCTTTCCCATTTTCATTCCATGTGTACATCATCAATATGGACGTAATTCATGCCTTTACCGTGTTATTTTCAACAGTTCTAAACATGCTTAACAACTCAGTGGGTGTTCTGTTTATCTCATTCCTTTTGTTCTTAACAAACTAAGAATTGAAGTTGTTCAAAGATTGTTTGATCAAATCAAGCTGTGTCTCTAGACTATTCTTGAAACCCAAAATATCAAGGTACCTATACCTATCATCTTTTGAACATGTGGTCCAACCGGATATCATTCTCCCATTAATACAAAAAAATGGTGCCTTATTATTGTCAAGTATTTCTGATGAGCCTATCCTTCAAACATCCTTTGAAGGTGCTCAATCATATCATAAGCATCATTATGCTTTTGTTGCTTCTAAAGCTCAGCACTCATAATTACAAGCATAAGACATGAAATATCAGTTGCATAATCAATTTGCTTCTAGTAAGCATTTTGTTGAGCACATGTTTCATTCTCAGCTAGAAGAAATAAGGGAGGGGTTTGAGTGACATCCTTGAACCTGAGGACAATCCTCAAGTTCCCGTGTCAATTGAGGAAATTATTTCATGTCAGCTTGTCCTTCTCAGGGACTATTACATAGAGAAGTTATTTGTGTTATTTGTCATTTGATATCTACAATATTAAAGTGCATAAAATGACTTAGTCTACAGATGATCATTAAATTATGTTCAAGTGATTATTCATATATATATATATATTCAAAATATATATCTCCCACTATTTTTATCAAATCAATAGCCCTAACTATTAATTCTGAAAAAATATCTTCTATATCCTTTCTAGTGAGCCAAGATCCATATTTCACCATGTGTTAGGTCAGCTTTGGCTTTTCTCCTAAAACATGATTATTTAGGTAGACAACATTTATCAATTATATCAACAATATAACTCTTGGATAGCTTGGTGGAACAACATTTGTTCATATTTATCTAATAAATCTCGCTAAACTCTATGCCTCTAAGTTCACAATCCTATTGTGGTAACTTAGTTAAGTCATACCCAATAGTCAAAAGTATCAATATACTTCAACACATCTCCCACGATAGATGGGAGTACTTCGCTTTGGCGAACCCACTCCTTATCGATCTAGGGTTAACGCATTAGACTTATTGGAAGGCATCCGATCAACTTAATATTAACTTTAGGGTTTTGTTAATTTTAAAACGATCATGATCCCATCATAAAGAGATTCCCTATTTTTCCTTGAATAAAATACTTCAAATCAATATTCGTTAATGGTTTGATTTCTAGGTAGTGAGGGAGTCACAACGGTCTGGCTTAAAACCCATAACCTTACAAGTTCAAAGAACTCGCTTTTGACAAAATCGCCCCATGTCAGAAATAAAGAAAATTTGTATTTTATTCCGTGTTTCATAAACATGAGAATCTCATAATCGTTTGTTCATTTTAAAATCTTGAGTCGTTACAGATTTTATCTTGTTTAGAAAGCATGGCATGGGTGTCGTATCTAATACAAACATCCTTAATCTAATCAAGCATGCATCTTTATAAACTACTCTACACATACATTCATCATATGCTTATATATATGTAAAGTGCAATAAATAAACGTGGTTGGTTATGGCTTTATCCTATGTGATCTTCATCAAGCTAATGACAAAGATCTAGGTCAATCTAAGGTGAAAAATAAATACAGGCTAACTATTACATGTCTTATTTCTTGTATTGCTTCCTTGGATGGCCTCCATGTGAGATGACTCTTTCTTGATCTTCAAATCTTCATGTATTCATGTACATTACATGAATGAAAAATAAAAACTAATCTAATGTACTTACAATAAGAACTCGGGTTACATTTGAGATTTAATAATTATAAGATCAAACGACATGCAATCCGTATTTAAAAAAACCAAAACCATTAACCTAAGGTCATAAGCCATAACCATCCACCATGCTCAATTAACACATAAGAACATGTTAAAACACATAATATGATCTTAACATATCATACCCATCATGATCTAATCATAAAAACCAAATATAGCAAAAATCAAAAAATTCAAAATTAAATCTGATAACATTAAATCGCAGATTATAGGATCAAAACGACGTCAAACGCCTTACAGATCAGTTGTGATAGCTATAGCTATCTATTTTGTTCAGACGCTCGATTCCATATGAAATAGCATATTCATTTGCCAAAATAGGACAACAGACCCAGATTTCAGCAAATCCGCTGCATCCGATTCGGAATTGTATCAAATACGATTCTTATAATAAGAACAAATACAAAACATGTATATATCAGCATATATACAGATTATATAATCATCATATGATTATACAACTCTCATGAATATCATATATTCAAAAACATATATATACATACGCATATATAAACATAATAACATGTAAAACATACAAAATCGCATACATAACAGTCATGGAATATTATATACATGTTATCATCATAAAACCAGTAAACACATAAACGAATTAAACACTTTTCGCAAGTAGCTCTGATGTCATTGAAGGGTTTCGATCACATACACGCAACGGAAACAGTAAACATAAACGTGAAAAATCAAAACTTTCGAAACCCACCGCAGGATCTATGTGAAAAATATATATTTAATTCGTAGATCAGATTGTTTACCTTATGAAGCTTTACAAATTTGTTGACTAATGGAGATCCAAGCTTTTCAATCACCACGCATCCCGCTCTCGCGATCTACGCTCTATCGGTATCCACACGAATGCTTGAACTCAAGGATTGGATGTGTACTAGCACAAACTCGTTTCTTTTCGCTCTCTCCATCTTCTCTCTTGGTGACTAGGGTTTTAGTAAAAGTCTTTTCTTATCTAAAAATCAGCCACACAAGAGATATTATATAGAGAGTAGAAAAACGAATTATAACTCTTAACTAATTAGGAGTTGTTATTAATTCGAAAATCCTATTTGTATTATAATTAAGTCTCACTTAATTATTTAACAAATAAATTTCATAATTAATATTAGTAAATTCGAATATAAATATTTATCTAATTAATTATGTCATACTTAATTAATATTATAAATAATTCGAATTACTTTAATTTAATTTAAATCCAATTTAAATTAAATAATCCTTCAAGCATTCTTTGTGTGTGACCCTATAGGTTATTATTACGTTGGCAACGAATTTTAAATCTAATTTAAACACTTAAATAGATAAAGCCCGCAATAAAACCAAAACAAGTCTTTTATTAAATCAATGAAATCAAAACAGATTACATGAAAGTTATTCCTAAATCATCATACATGATTGGACTTAGGACACATCTCTTTTAATTATTATGTTGGCAACGAATTTTAAATCTAATTTAAAATCGTAAACAATGAGCGGCATCTAGGAATACATCATTGCTACCCAGGTAATAATAATTGAATCGGTGATCGATTAAACCTTTTGTGAATAATGTACAATGTAATATAATCCCTTTAACCAAATATTTTAGATTAAACTAGAGGCATGTAATGTGTCATCCTCATCATAGTTTAATCCAAGTTTCCTTGATCAATGAGTAGACTATCATATCAAATCAACATTTGAGCGTGGCCACGCATTTCATAGTCTAGCTCACACAAGAGGCTAATAATATCACTCCTAAAATAGGAGGGTTAAATCCCATCTAGATCATTCATATTTCTCATACGATTCATAATATACCCAATGTCCATTTTTATCATTACTCGGTCAAGGATAACTTTTAATGGAATTAATGTATATTAATTCTCGTATAGAAATATAATGACTTCAGGTCTAAGGACCATTACATCATTATCACTGTGAGAATTACTTATGACACAACAGACATGTAGAATCTCACATTGGGTCTGTCCAGCACCATGTACATATACATCTGCCTGTATTTTTGACTTTAGTATCACTATACCTATGATCAATGATATGTGATCATCAGTCAACAAACACACCAGTCTTAATGCATTATTATTGTCCCTTAATAATAATACTCGACTAGGGACCTTTAGGAATATTTATACTATTCTCATTATCTCATTTCTAAGTCACGTACTTAGAGATATAGAATTACATATCATATTCCAAGGACATTTATTATCTAACATTTATATCGCAGTAAATTAAGAATTAATAAATTATAAATAGAATAATCGATAGAACATAAACATTAATAATCCTAATATCTTAAACTAAAACATCATAGTGTTGTCTCTAGGGCACAAACACTAACACATATTACCCACACATTGACATTGATCACATTTCAAAACAAACTACTGAGAATCTTTAAACAAAGTCGGCCAAAAGAAACCTGATTGAAAAATATGAGCTGTTGTCTTTTCTCGACCATAATGTACTCCATAAGCCGTTGAGTGGCAATCTCACAAGACCCCCCCCCCCCCGTTTCACTGTAAGGAATACATCTCCTGATGATTTAGTCGGCTCCTTTTCGAAAAAGAAACGGATCATCCCACATATACCATTTCACTTCATGCAGAAACTTCTTCCTTTGATCATATGATAAGTCAGGAGGCATAATATTACTCACAAGGTAGTTCACAATGTCTGCAAACCATGGTTCTTCCTCTTACACTCCAAATAGCTGCTCATCGGGAAAAGACTTATTTATTAATATCTTATCTAGTGAAATTGCAATTGGATCCTCTAAACGCGCAAGATGATTAGCGACTTGATTTTCAGTCCCTTTCTGTCCTTGATCTCTAATTCAGATTCTTGGAGTAAAAGAACCCATCGAATCAATCTTAGGCTTTGAGTCCTTCTTCAAGACGAGATATCGAATGACAGCATGACTAGTGAAAACTGTCACCTTCGTCCCAAGCAGATAATATCGAAATTTCTCGAAACCGTAGACGATAGCCAAAAGTTCTTTCTCCGTAGTAGTGTAATTTAGTTGAGTACCATTAAGAGTCTTACTAGCACAGTAGACTACATGAAGTATGTTGTTCTTTCTCTGCCCAAGAACTGCTCTAACTGCATAGTCACTTGCATCGCACATCATCTCAAAAGGTTCACTCCAATCGGGTGCAATTATGATAGGTGCCGTGATTAAACTCTTTTTTAAGAACTCAAAAGCAGCTACGCACTCGTCATCAAACTTAAACGGTACATCCTTCTCCAGAAGATTGCACAAAGGTTTAGAAATTTTTGAGAAGTTCTTGATGAACCGCCTGTAGAAGCCCGCATGACCAAGAAAACTGCGAACTCCCTTAACAGAAATTGGTGGGGGAAGATTTTCAATGACCCTCACTTTGGCTTTGTCCACCTCAAGACCCTTACTAGAGACCTTGTGCCCAAGAATGATGCCCTGTCGCACCATAAAATGACATTTCTCCCAATTGAGAACCAAATTGATCTCAACACACCTCTTGAGAACCTCTCATAGATTCTGCAAGCACTCATCAAATGAATCACCAAATATAGAGAAATCGTCCATGAACACCTCCACATTCTGACCAATCATATCAGAGAAGATAGCCATCATGCATCTCTGAAATGTGGTCGGTGCTCTACATAACCCAAAATAAACTCTTTGTAACACCCCCAAATCCACGGTCGGGGATCCGGGTTGTCACGAGTTCCATTTCCCTTAATAATACTTAATCTTAATAATCAACCAACTACTGCGTACTGTTACCCCACAATATACACACACACCACAAGTTATAGTCTCAGAGATGAATATCCAAAAATAATACAAGTCATTTTATTCCACAATTATAAGCCATTACACCTCAAAAGGGTTTCTGAATAAATTTACATATTCTTTGCCAGTATTACAATTCATAAATATACATAAGTCTGGTACATCAAAAGTTGAAAGCCTAGCCTATTGGTAGTTCCTACCTCAGCCACAACGGCATCAACGCCTACAGGAAACTGCGGAACGTTTCCTATCCACTCACAAATTGGGAGCTTGGTCCTGTTCATCTTGTCTATCTATTGTTGTGTGATGAAAGAAGAAAGCAAGGGTGAGCAATAAGCCCACCGAAATAATATGTATAATAATTTACAACATATGAGAATTCTCATAGTACTCATGAAAGTCTTGGTCAAGAAAAAATGAACCAAGTTTGATATCTTAACGCGACCAAGTCACAAAATATTCAGTATATATATATATATATACTTTTCAAAATCTTGGAAATCCTCTTCCATGCATAATATACATAGAGTTCCAGTTTATAACTGTATAAAAATATCGTTACAAGGTGATCTCATATATCTAACCTTGTCTCAACGTTTTTCTGAAAATCTTTGTCATGCATAAGATAATCATTAACCAGATATAAGTTGAAAAGATAAAGTTACGAGATACTCCAATATACTTATATCTTTTCCGAATACTACTTGAACTACCGTCGTTCGAGATATAATCAGTTTCAAAAGTTCATCACATAGATGAGAATAGAAGATAAGATTTGAATAGATTCAATCTTTGAAATATCATTCAAAAGAAATGAAGTTACGAGATACTTCATTAAGTCCCGATATATATATACACCTATATATATATCTCATACATTCCTTGAAACCTTCTGTTATGAAAAGTATAAACAAAGTTATAATACCCAATAAATTCAGAAAAAAGAGAATTTTGGCATAAACCCGATATCTTGCTGATCAGGCAAAGATACCAATAAGTAACCTTTTCTACTGTAGATGGATGAATTCCTCGCCGGTCATCACCCTGGCCGTATTAGGACCTCGCGCTAGACCGTTACCCGGCCACTCATGCGTGGATGGACTGTCACCCAGCCTCTAACACCTTCATAGACCGTACCCCGGCTTGTCGCTTATGCCGACTCAATTAGACGGACTTACTTCCCGAACATTGGGCAAGTAATCAAATTGTTTTCTCAAAACAACAACCTCGTTACGAATATAAAATACACCACAGAGCCGGATTCCTCAAATTTTTGAGCGAGTATTCAAGTCCCCTTCGAAAGGAAGATCTTAAATTTGAAAACGAGTTTTGGGATCCGCTCTAACTTTTAACATCATTTTGAAGACTCGAAAACATTTTTAAGAATGTTTGGAGTAATGCTGATTTAATAAAATAAATTAGTCCCGATATGTTAGAAATATATTTGAATATTATTATTTAAATAATATTCCCATAAGGATAATATTTATAAAAATAGTTGAACTAGAAGTTTTAAAAACTCATCCTTGAAATGAATAATAAATAACAAAAGATATACTTATACGAAAGTACGATCTTTATTTGAATAATCGAAAATAAGTTTGAAATATTGAAATATTATTCTTTAATAAAATAAAGAATATTATTTAATAAAATAAGTGGAGTTATAAGTCCTCGAATGAATATTCAAATTAATATTCATAAATAAAATAAGCGGAGTCATAAGTCCTCGAATGAATATTCAAAATAATATTCATTAAATAAAATAAGCGGAGTCATAAGTCCTCGAATGAATATTCAAAATAATATTCATTAACTAAAATAAAGTTATCGAATAAACCTTATTCGATTAATAGTTTTGGAAAACTATTTATATATATATACATATACTATACTCGGGAACATCGAATCCCGGTTTAGAAAAATGTTCACCTTCGGGTCCCCCATACTAAGGGTATACGCAACTACTGCTTATCTCTAGCATAGGTATTATGCAGTTTATAAGCATTTGAATTGATAATAGAATATCAAGATTACGAAACAGGCATGCATATATATATATCATATCAACATGCTCCAATATATCGCAAGATTTGCTAATAACAATTATGCACTTATCACAAGATAATGCATATACATATTTACATCACAACAACAATATAACGGGTAGAAAACTTGCCTTGAGTGTTCCGGGGTAGACTTAAGCTTAGAGTGGTCCGGTAACCTATGAACAATAACATAATCTGGAATTAGACCACGGTCACTTAAGACACTAGTCAAAACTCACTCATACCGTAACGGTCGCTTACGTCGCTTATACGCTTAACGATTTGCATTAATCGCTCGCGTACCCTCGGCTCCACTAATTTTAATAAATTAGTCGTTACGAATTTTAAGGCGACTCTTTCACGAGAACTTTACCAACTGACTAATTAATCTTACATAATTGTTTTGTAATCCAATTAGTCTTTTAAGGGCCTTAAACAAGGTTTCAAAGTTAAGCGAGGGGTAAAGATTCGTTCGCGAAACACTGTAACATAAAACGGTCGTTTCTCCTAAACCGTACATGGGATTCAAGCGAACCACATATAAAAATGAAGCTCGTAACATGAACTATCTAAACATGGAAATGGTCAGAATCATACAGTGAGTTAACGGGTCCTAAAGTTTCATGCAAAATAGTATAAGGAAAATTGGGCATTACGACGGCTATAACTTAGCGATTCCCAAAATTTACCAAATCATTTCAATACCAAAATACCACCAATCAACACCATTCCACCATCATTCATCCACAATACAAGATCATTCAACCATAACTCAAGATCTCAACATATTCATCTAAACCAAGTCAAAATAAGACCAAGAACTTCTAATCTAACAAGTATCCCGCCTAACTCCAAAATCAACAAAACCACTTACTAAACAGAGCTCTAAACATGATTATACACCCATTACACTAACCCATCATCTAAAAATTATGAAATCCAAACCACAAAACTTAAGACTAAGGGTTTGAGAATTTATACCTTCCTTGGAGAGTGGAGAATCACTTAGGAAGCCTTAAATAACCACTAACTATCTCTACTAAGCTTGGATCTTGAAGAAAACATAAGAAGACACAAAGTTAGTTTCTTGAAAACACTATTCACCAAGAACTTTGATGAATTGATTAGCTTAGATAAACATAGAATCTTGAGCTCAAACTTATGGCTCATTTAAGTTATGAATTATAGAAGCTAAAGAAACAAACCTCTTGAATTATGATTAAGTGGAGCTTGGGTTTTAAATTTTCTTCCTTTCTTTTCTTGAAAAAGCCGAGTGCAAAGAGATGGGGGGGGAGAAAAATGTGTTTGTTTGGTTGCTTTTGATTTTGGTGTTTGTGAAATGAATACATGGTGGAGATTGTTTTGATAAAGTGATGACATCACTTGGATGACCTCACCTCCAAGCCACATGTCTTTCCCTTATGGTTTGATGATGTCACCTTCTTCTTTAACCACATTGTTTTAGCTTCTCTTGGAAGCTTCCTTCTCATTCTATTTGTATATGCTTGTCCCTTGGTCGTTTATTTGTTTTACGGTTCGCTTAACTCTCGTTCTCGTTAATAGTTTGAGGGATCATATCCGGGATCTTATTACTTGGGCTTCCCTGAACCTTTATCAATATTTTATATTCCTTTTATGATCCTCTCTTATAATCCTTGAATTTAAATCCTTTTAATCATGTTACCATATACTCAATTCTTTCGGTATCTGGTGGATTTTTGGGAAAAATCAAAGTGTTCGAATTTGGATTCTGACGATCTTTACATACACTTATTTAATTTATGGAATACTAATACGATCTTAGAATTTCCATAATAGTAATCCTATACAGCGTGGTCTGATAATTATTCTTAATCAGCATAATCAGCAAAAGTTACTAATCATCAGGGTTTCAAAAATTTCCAAAAAATGGGGTTATTACAGTCTCCCCTCCTTAAAAGGATTTCGTCCCGGAATCAGATAGAAAAAAGTTGGGGATACTTTTCTAGCATTGCACTTTCTGACTCCCAAGTCAATTTTCCCACATGGTGGTTTTACCACCAAACTCTAACTATTTTGATAACCATGTTCCTACGCACTTGTTCCTTTTCGATCTATAACCCTTACTGGTTGCTCCATATAGGTCAAGTCTGGTCGCAGGTTTACGTGTTCATATTCCCCTATGAGTCTCGCCTCTGGATCATACTTCCTTAACATTGATACTTGGAACTTATTACGAACTTGTTGCAGGTTCAGGGGTAGGGCTAGTTCATTTGATAACTTCCCAAAACATCGTAATATATCCAAGGGTCCAACAAATCGTGGACTTAGCTTTCCTTTCTTTCCGAACCTCATCAATCCTTTCCAAGGCTTTCCAAGGGGATACCTTTAATAACATTAGGTCCCGTATTTCATACTCTTTGTCCTTTAGTTGTCAAATCAGCATACTTCTTATGTCCATCTTGGGCTACTACCAGAAGTCCTCTGATTAGATCTATTAAATCCTTGGTTCTTTAGACTACTGCTCGTCCGAGCATCTTGCGCTCTACAACTTCATCCTAACATAAGGAAGATCGATATTGTCTTCCCTCAAGGATCTCATAAGGCGACATCTCGATACTGACATACGATCTATTGTCGTAAGAAAACTCAATCCGCGTTAAGTGATCATTCCAAATTCTTTCAAGTCTATTGCACAGACTCTCATCATAGCTTCTAGCATTATAGCTTTTGCTTCTCAATACCCACTCTTTTCCAGTTCGTAATCGTTACTATCTTCCGTACAGAATACTATTCTAGATATACCTTTACTCGCTAGAGTTTTATAACCTTTTAATAAATGCGTCAACCTTAGTATCACGAATGCGTTTCCATTTCGAATACCACCATACTTTTACTACTCCTTTTTCAGTTGCTTCTATTTTCCAAAGTTTGATCAATCATATAGAAGTAAAGGAATTTATTGAGAGATCACTATGATCATGAACACTTGTTCTATTGCATAGTTAGTACAGAAGGTGCCCAACCTTTAGTACTTGACAAGCAATTAAACAATAGATAGTATCCTACTAGGCTTCTATCACATAGATAGATAGTCATTCGGCAATACCTCCCCTTCTGGAAGGGTTGTTCTTCTCAGCTTATACGAAATGAAAAGTAGAGAAAAGAACGAATTTAAGAGCAAAAAGAATACTGCAAGAAAATATCTGGCTTGGAATCTACCTCTGAACTATAGAGGTTTATCAAAGGAGAACAAAACATATATATATGTATATATCTCATCATCAAGTATTAAAGCATCTCAATCCACATTCCTGAATATTTACAATTCCGTCCATCATCCTATGGACCCATGCTTTCGCTCAAGCTCATAAAAACTCACCTTTGAAACTCCCTTGACATCGAAACTCGAATGAGGGATTTCATTCTAGACATCATCGTTACTAGACTTCTATGCTTGCACTGCAACCTTCCTCGTATAGTAATACGGCTCTCTATTCATAAGAAGGAATAAATATTCAATAGGTAGATGATCGCCTTAATTTTGAACACTATGTTCATCAAATCCATAAAGGTTGTGGGTGCATTGGTTAGCCCAAACGACATGACTAAGAACTCATAGTGTCCATACCTAGTGGGAAAAGCAGTCTTTGGTATGTCCTCAAGTTTGATTTTCAACTGGTGATATCTTATTCTCAAATCTATTTTAGAAAAGTATACAGCACCCTTGAGCTGGTCGAATAGGTCATCAATCTTAGAGAGAGGGTACCTATTCTTGATAGTCAGCTTATTCAACTCCCGGTAGTCTATGCGTAATCTCATACTGCCATCCTTTTTCTTTACAAACAGTATTGGCGATTCCTACGGCGATACATTGGGTCTTATCATCCCGTTATCTAATAACTCTTGCAGTTGAGAAGCTAGTTCCTTCATCTCAACTGGGGCTAGTCTATAAGAGGCATTGGACACTGGTGTCGTCCCTGGTGCTAGTTTTATAGCAAATTCTATTTCTCTGTCAGGTGGCAATCCTGGTAAGTTCTCTGGAAACACATCCTCGAATTCATTCACTACGGGTATGTCCTGTATGTTGGGAACTTCATTCTTAGTATCCAGCACATAAGCCAAGTAGGACTCATTACCTTTCTTTAACAATCTTTTTGCCTGAAGCATGGTCAGAAATTTCTGGGTATGTCGCTGACCTTTGAACACTATTTTCTTTCCATTTTACACTCTTATCTTTACTCTCTTTCGCTCACAATCTATATGTGCTCCATTACTGGATAACCAATCCATTCCTAAGATTATATCGAATTCTCCTAACGCAAATGGGATTAAGGGTGTACTTGATTTATAGAAATTATTTCTCTGTTTGCTATTTCCACTTGTAATACCTCACGTAAGGGTATGGCGTTAAGTTTTAACTTCTTAGCAAAATTTTGAGATATAAAAGACTTGGTCGCTCCAGAATCAAGTAGGACATTTGCATATTCGGAATTTAACAAAAGGGTACCTGCTATCACGTCAGTGTTCCGGACAGCGTCCTGAACGGTCATGTTGAAAGTCCTAGCAGCTGGGTGCCGGTTGGATGCAGCTCTGCTCATCCCCGAGGCTGGAGGCCTTAATGTCGGGCAATCCTTCCTCATGTGCCCTACCTTCCCGCACTGGAAATACGTCACGTTGAGTCGGGGGCAGTTGGGGGCAAGGTGTCCGGTTTGGTCACACCTATAGCATTTCAGAGGGGCTCTCGCCTGGTTGCACACTCCAAGTTGTCTTTTTTCGCACGTTTGACATTCCGGTATTGGGGCGCGAGGTTGGCCATGAAATGTTGCCCTAGATTGTCCACCGCCCTGGCCAACACTCTCACTTGGGGCCTTTCTAAATCCGGGGCCTCTCGCAGGTTGGGACACCATTCCCCTGACAAACCTGCTCGGAAGGCTCCTATTCCCGGTTCCTCCTCCTCCGCCTTGACTTCCTATCTTCCTTTTCCTATTTTCCTTTTCCTTCAAACTTTGTTCACTGCCTGCTTCAATGATCGAGGCTTTCTGCACTAAGGTGGCATAATCTGTCAGTTCTAGTACTGCTACTCGGTTCTGAATCCACTGTTTCAGACCAAGCTCAAATCTCCGCACTTTCTTTTCCTCAGTATTTACAAACTCAGGTACAAACCGTGATAACTCAGTAAACTTGGCCTCATACTTCGCCATAGTCATCTTATCTTGTTTCAGCTCTAGAAACTTAATCTCCATCTGAGTTTTCATAAACCTAGGGAAATACTTGTTTAAGAACAATCGGGTAAATCTATCCCATGGAGTCATAACATCAGTCTCGAGGCTTCGTTTGGACTCCCACCAGTAGTTAGCCTCCCCTTTCAGCATGTAAGAGGCAAAAATGGTCTTATGTCGTTCTACCACGCCTAGTATTTCGAAGGAATTTTCTATTTCCTTGAGCCAGGCTCGTGCCTCAACGGGGTCGGCAGATCCTAGAAACTTTGGGGGTTTGAGGGATTTGAATGCCCGGAAGGCAGTGGCCACAGTCTGTTGGGCAATATGCGGCTTTGGTGGAATGGGCTGCTGGTTCATATTTGCTTTTAAAAGTTATGTTATTCCCTAAAAGTACAACAAGAATTACAGAAGGGGGGTTGAATGTAATTCTGGCTACTTTTTGAGATTTATAAAAATGTTCTAACTTAATATATATATATATAAGTGTTTTGATTTTCAAAGTGCGGAATGAAAGGATTAAATAAATCAAACATAAAGTAATAAAAATACAAGTCTTTAAAACTTTCTGGTGGATTTGAATGTATCCACCAGATATATATATATATATATATATATATATATATATATATATATCAATTTAAGAACTCTGTGAAGCTCAAATTGGCTCACAGCTACTTTACAAGTTGAACAAACAAACTACAGAGAAATTCTTGACAAGTACAGCTTTATCTATTTCTCTTCTAAAATGTGTTTGCTTAGTTTTTTTTGTTCTACTAGCTACACTTGGTTTATATATCACTAAGTTTACATGGTAATGAGACAAGATAATAAAACAAAACATATCTAGTCTAACTTCATGCTGCTTCACTACTCTATTCCAACATCTTTGAAAATCTTCATAATTTGCATGAAAATGGTAATGCTTCTTTGTTCTCAATTTCCTGCTAAACAGGCTGCCACATTCCTTTTGCAAACACCCAACGCATGTGACTGTGTTTTCACTATCAACAGATATTTGAATTGATCATCCGTCGGGTACATGCTTGTTATCCGTCGGGTAGCTTTGTTGATCATCCATCGGGTAGCTATGTTGATCATCCGTCGGGTAGCTATTTATCACTTGACTCAATTTCACTTATGCAGAATTACAAGATATCTCATATTTATAATTCATCAACCTATTCTGCATATCTATTAGTAGTCAACATGACTCATATGCTCCTACAGAATTTACATAAAGTTGTTTGCAGAAATGTGCTACAGATCTTATTATTACATAAGCTACTCACCCGGTGGATGTTAATTTGTCATCCGTCGGGACTATAATAAGTTATCCGTCAGGACTATAATTGAACATCCGTCGAGTGCTACAAAATTCACTAAGTTAAATCTGCTAATGTGTTTTATTTAATTTATCATCAAGTTCACAACATATTCCTAACAATCTCCCCCAATTTATGTCTACTAGAATTGTAGCCATAAATTAAGAGAAAATTGATGATAACAAAACATCTAAAATATACAGATTGAAAAGTTGTAGATAAAACTGATAAGTGCTACTAAATTTACTGAAAATTGAACAATGCAAAGTATACAAAGAATGGCTCACAATCATTATCAAGATGCTCCTCTAGTCTGAGCAGATAAGTCTATTTCCTTGATTGTCTGGATTTCTTCCCAAGCCTCCTATTGTTCTCTTCTATCTGATTTTGGAGTTGTCTATTTCATCAGCTTTTGAGAGATCTAGCATTTCTTGCATTTCCAGTAGAGTCTCATTGCTAGAGATACTCAACTGGTCCTCCAATCTGAAGAATCTTCTAACACCCTTTTCATCCCTGAATTCCATCAACCAATAAGGCCTCAAATGCACTCTCTTTCTTGTGAATGGAATTGATAGAGCTTTAGGAAGTGCATCTTTGGCTTTATTACTCCTCAGCTCATCAATCTTCTTTAGAACTAATCTTCTAGCAGTTACATTATACCCAAAGTTCTTTTTGAAAGATGAGTAGATCTTTATCAAAATAGATTGGCTTTCTAGAAGAATCCTATGAAGTGGCCATATGATCTCTTTTCCTCCCTTGTATTTGAATACCAGCCTTTCAGGGAGATGTCTATGAGCATCAATTCCTCTCACTTCTTCCAATTCATCTAAGTAGAGGTTTATGTCAGAGAACTCCTTGATGTCACTGATATATAACATCTCTCCCTTGTTGACTGTAGATTGAGGTTTGACTAGGGTCTTGGATCTAAGAGTCACAGGTTTCACTTTCTTGCTTGCTCTAATCTTTGTCTTATTTGGCTTGAAGATAGGAAAGTTCAGCTCAGGAATTGGCAAACTATCCCAGTCCACTGGTTCATCCTTTGGAATTATGGGCTCACCATGAATATTCCTAGTTGGATCCACCTTGAATTCTTCAAATACCACTGAGGGTTTTGATGTCTGAGTTGAAGTTGTGGACTTTTTAGGAATATAGTCTTCCATTTCCTCATCACTAAAGTCCAATTTTCTCTTGAAGTGAAGCTTGTATCTGAATCTTTTTTTCTGTTGTGGTTCAGCTTGCACTTTCTGACCCTGAGGTTCAGCTATTATATTTGGTTGTGCAGAAATTTCTGTTGTGGTTTTTACAGCTTGAAGCTTGGCCAAGATAGCAGTTTGCTCCTTCTTTTATTTGAGCTTCTTAGCATCCAGAGCAGCTTGCTTCTTTTCTTGCCTGATTCTTTCCTTCTCTTTCTTCTTAGCTTCCACAAACATGGGGTGTCCAGCCACCACACAAATTTCCTTACCATTTCTGTAAATCTTGGCTAATCTTCTTTTAAGTGCTGAATCAGCTGGATCTTTGTATTGACCTAGCCAACAGTTTCTTCTCATCTAGCCTAGGTGTCTCATACACAATATCCATAGGATTTTTTGCTGAAAAGCTTGAGTAGTTCCTTTTGGGCCTCATGATGAGATTTGCTTCTGGAGATTTGATGCAAGATGTTTGGCCTTTTCCAGATAATTCATGCTAATGTCATTCACAGAAATCTGCTTGACTTGAGAGTGATGTTTGAAGACTTTATCTGATTTCTGAATTGGCCCAAACTTTTGTTAAATTTCTGCATCCATCTTTCTCCATTTTTCATCCAGTTCCTTCTCCACAGCTACAACATCAAGATTTTTAGGAAATGACTTTGACTCAAGCTTAGCAGCTGCTATTTGGATCAGATCAATGATGTCAAATACTTGTGGCTTTGGCAGAGTAATTTCTGGAACAATTACTTGGCTGATTTGTACATATACCACTTTCTCCCCCTCACTGGATGGCTCTACTTGAGTGATTTGAGATAATGATTTCTCCCCCTTTTTGTTATCATCAAGTAGGTTGGAGGAAGAAGATTGTGCAACCACCAGCTTTTGCAGCAATTGAGTTTGTTGAGCTTGATGTAGATGTATAGCTGTGAGAGAAGCTTTCATGTCAGTCATCCTTTTATCTAAGGAATCCACTTTAGTGGCAAGATCAGAATTTTTCCTCAGCTGTCTTTTAATATCAATCATTATGGCTTCTGGAAGTTTAGCATCTAATCTATCAGAAATATCCTTCTTCACTTGATCAATTCTGTCTTGATAGAAGTGATATCCTGGTTGTGTTGGAATCCTTGGATTTGATGCAGTTGCAGAGAATTTAGATGTGCCTGTAAGAGCTGCCTGGTGCTTGCATCTGTTGTAGATTGAATGGCATTATGTATTTCCTGGATTTGATGAATGAGAGTGACCTTGAAATATTGAAGATCACAGTCCTTGGAGAATGCCCATGAAGGAAGGCCAGATCTAGAACTGATGCCTGCTTCTCCCTCTATATTCATGAGCTCCTGTAAGGCATATGTCATAGCGTATTTGTATATTCGAGGATTCAACTCAACTCAAATAAGAATGTAATAAGTAAATAGTGGATCTACCGTCAAAGAGATCTCGCAAAGTAATATATGTCAAAGGATTCAGAAACAAGGTGTATCTACAGACTTGAGGAATTAATTCACTGGAAGAAGTTCAAGAAATTGATCAAGCCTCAGTAATATAAATCAAGGTTGTGGATTTAATCAAGTGACAGAGATCTCGTCAGAGTATCAATTAATTACAAGGATTTAATCTGAAGAAAATCAAGTTGTCAAAGTCAAGATATGAAGAAACGTCACGGAAGTTAGTCACTCATGAACCAGACAGTACATCGAGTGTCAACATTGAAGTGGTGGAATTGATTCATAATTTTCAGTGATTTTCAGAAGATATACAGAAGAATGGTTGCTGCTCAAGGTTAGTATTAATTCTCTATTAATTAATTAAGTCATATAATTTAATTAAGAAAATAAATTATATCTGCAAAGATTAATTTATTGATTAATTGAATTAATTGATTAATTAATTCAGAATTAATATTAAGGATTTTCAGAATTTAAATTGGATTAAAATTCATTTAAATTCAGCAAGACAAATCTGATTGTACTAATATGACAATCGGTATGACAATCAATAGTCATACCGAAAGTCATGCTAGTACAAATAATTGTCGTGCCGAAAGTTACACTGGGAGAAGGATAGTCTTGCTAGTTCATTCTGATAGTCTTGCTAGTTCATTTGATAGTCCTACCGAAAGTCTTGCTAGCTGTTGGGATTGTCTTGCTGAGCTCAGGATTGTCATTCCAGTTCATTCCATTCTGTTGATTGATTAAAAAGATAGAAGCAGCCATTCAACAAAGAGACACAACACAACAGAACCCGAGAACAAGAAGAAAAAGAAGCAGAACAAATATTTCATCTTCTCTGCTAATTTCAAGACATAATTTCTAGTTTGTAAAGTTAAATCCAAACCACTAGAAATCTTTATCTTGTTCTTGTGTAATTATCTAGCGGATCAAAATCCCTAGAACTTAATATCAAATTGCGTTTAGCATTTGAATCTTTTTATTGGAAAAATAGAAAAACTTCATGTCGAATTTATTCTAGATTTGTGATAATTAATTTGAGATTAATTCCTTGTAATCGATATCGTTGTTGTAACACCTTTCAAGTTTAATAATATTCTTATTTAACTTGAATTTTGTTTCAATTTTTATTCCGCATTTTATTCGATTATTTGGTACTGTTTGTATTCAACCCCCCTTCTACAAACATATTGGGACCTAACAATTGGTATCAGAGCCTTCTGATTAACGAACAAATCAAGATCATATACTTTTGTGATTTTTCAACTCCTTGAATTTTTATTTATTCAAAAATTCATAATGACTTCACAAAAAGTTGGAACCGTTAAAATTCCACTATTTGATAAAGAAAATTACATCATGTGGAAGAAGAAGATGCTATTATTTTTACAAGTTGCAAATCCCAAATATCTGAACTTGTTAAAGAAAGGTCCAAAAACTCCGATGGTTATTGAACCAGAGGTGATAGAAGATGATGTTGTGATTACCAAAGCTAGAACCTATCCAAAAGAGCCTGAAGATTTTACTCCTGCTGAAAAGGAAGAAGCCTCCTTGGATGCCAGCCTTCAATTAATATTAATTGATTCCCTTGATCCCTTGATCCCTTGATGAACAGACATGTGATGAACTGTAAAAATTCCAAACACATGTGGGAAACTATTGAGGTGATTAATGAAGGCACATAGGAAGTTAGGGAGAACAAGTTGGAGATCCTAACCTCTGAGTATGAACATTTTAAATCAAATCCAGGAGAAGGAATTTCTGAAGTGTTTGAGAGGTACAATGCATTGATCAATAACCTGAACATAAATGGAAAATATTATTCAATCAGGGAGGTCAACAAAAAGTTCCTTTTAACACTGCCAATTCATCTTAAACATAGAATCACTACCATTAGAGAAGCTAGAGAACTGAGTGAGATTTCTTTGGATAGACTCTATGGTGTGTTAAAAACCTATGAGTTGGAGCAGATTCAGCAAAAGGAAGTCTACGGGAAAGATAGAATGGTCAGCACATCTACTGCTCTTGTAGCTGAAGGTCAACAAAAACAACAATCTCAACAGTCGGATAGAATGGTACAGTATTCCAAGGCTGAGGAAAATATATTAGTAGCAGAATATGATCCTCCTACTACAAATCAATCCAGTGATGATTTTTATTCCTTGGAAGAGCTGGAGCAATTGGAAGATGAGTCAATGACCCAAATTGTCAAGAGATTCTCCAATGTCAGATTCAAGAGAAATCCTAAGTTCAAGTACAAGTCCAACTACAACAAATTCCAGAAAGGTGGATCTTTATCCTCTAACACCAGCAGTGGTGGATACAAAACAGGGATGGTTGATCGGAGCACCATTAGATGCTATAACTGTAATGAGTTGGGACAATTTGCCACAGAATGTAGGAAGCCAAAGCAAGTAAGGAAGAACTCTTATGATTCAAATCAGAAGAGTAACTCTGAAAGGGCTTATCTGGCAAAGGGAAGAAGCTGGGATGATACTGATAGTGAAGATGAAGAAGAAGGGAATCTTGCTCTTATGGCTATTGATGGAAAAGCTTCATCGTCAAGAAAAGAGGTAAAATATACTGATGCTGAATTAGTTTATCATCTAGGAGGTAACTTAGATTGTGCTCGTCGTGATAATGAACTGTTAAGTTTACAGATCAAAGACCTTGAGAAAGAGGTCAATGAATCAAGACTTGTGCACATTAATCAAGACAAGTTAAAAGAACAAGTATCTTTTCTAGAGAATAGAGTTGACTGTTATAGAAAACTCGAAACTATTCTCAAAGACAAGATCACCGGTCTTGAGACTAAGGTTAGAGCCTACTTCAATTCTTGTTCGAAGGCTAAAGAGTTCTACAGTAAGAAAGCTGTTAATCAAACATCTGGAATAGGTTATGATTACAATATTGCTATTGGAGAATTAGGCATAAACTCCCCTCCTCATGTATGTGCTAAAGGGAGGGAAGTACCACATGTGCTTAAGGGTGTTGATGAACCCCTCTATAAAGCATCAATTGCTGAACCATTTGATGCGACCTCTTCTGTTATTCAGGAAGAAATACGTGCTGAAGATCTTGCTAATGAGAAGGTTGTTTCCAAGTCGAGTGTGTCGAAAGTTCCAGTCAAAGTTGTGAAAGCAACTGAGACTAACTCAGACACACATGAGTTGGATAACAAAAATGCCATGTCTACCATGCATAAATTACCTGTTGTTAATATCTCTCATAAAGCATGTGGTGTTTCTAATTGTATGTCTTGTGCTTTTAATTTGATGTATGCTTATTTTAATGGTAAGCATGTTTCTAATGATAAGACTAGTCCTCGTCAGCATGTGAATAACAAGAAGCATGATAGGTCTAAGACTGCTAGTCCTTCTAAGGCTAGAAAGGAGACATTTGTACCTAAGCTTAAACAGAAATTTGTTAAGGCTGTTTACAAGGTCAAATGTTCATTCATTGAGAAAGTTGAGACCATTAAAGTTAAAAATATTGTTTTGCCTGACAAAGGACAATTCTACAAGTATGTCGGGCCCAACCAAGTTTGGGTTCCGAAGAAGGTCTAATCCATTTGTAGTGCAGGGCATTAAACAGGTGTAACCGGTAGTGTGGATTCTTGACAGTGGATCATCAAGACATATGATCGGAGATAGAGCCCTGCTATCAAATGTGGTTGAGAAAGCTGGCCCCCTGGTTACCTTTGGAGATAACAGCAAAGGTTTATCTGAGGGATATGGCTGTTTGCAAGCTGGGAATATTATTATTGAAAATTAGTATATTGTGCTAGGTTATTATCAGGAAGCAGTATCTAACATATAGCACCAGTGACGAGACTTGAGAATATTACGATATATCAGGCACCTGCTGCACATTACACTTGGAATTGGACTCTAGTAAGATGTGTACAAGTGTACTCCTGGTTGGTGAGTCAAAAGAGGAAGTCAATGCACCACAGTTCATGGACTTTGCAGTTGCAGATCTATTGGACTATGCAATCTCTTCTTCACAATCTCACTTCAGGTTGGTATGAACTAGTGTACTACTCAAGCAATCGTCAAGGACATGGCATGGCACTCTAACTGAAGTAATAATTTAATATGAACTAGTAGAGTCGTCATATTTATAACTCTTTTATCACTAGGCACAAACATATTATTTTATATGTTCAGATAGTTTTAGGAGTAAATCAAACTTCTTTCTACATTAGTGATTTCTTATTTCATGTAAAATCTTTTGAAATCACTATTGTACATCATTACTCTCAAAAGATTAAATGTATAATTTTCATTCATTATAGATCTTAAGTACATTTTATCTCTCTATATTGCCCTATGCTTTGTGATACAGGTTCAGTCTCCAATGACTTTCTTTCATTGACAGTCATGAGGTTGAAAACCCATAATTTATATCCCAGACTGTAAAGACAAACACAGAAACAGAACCAACCAACACTCTCTTACCACTAAAATGAAGTATGAATGAGCGTGAGGGAGATAGTGCCTTAGTACACCACATAAGGAAGGTTATGAAGTCAATCCAGTAGCTCTGTCTCCTACATAGATGAGTAGTGTTTAAACCAAGACAACTGCTAGCTCCCATACATCTTCTCAAAAAGATGTAATGGCTGAAAAGGCTCAAAAACAGTTACTAGATTCATTCTCTCAACAGGGTGCGTCTATTGAAATTTGCCTGTCGGCCAGGGTATCCGATGTAGTATCACCACCTCAAACATAAACAATTCTTGATGCACAAGGAAAGGTTACACACACAAAGGATGAGTTGATGGAAACAAGAGTTTCGACAATTTTAAGGTCAGATTCGATTGTTCAAGGTTCGTTAATGGACCAATTGCCTTTACAGATGTTAGGAGAGGATACTGATCCAAAAGCCATATGTCAGTGGTCAGTGTCTACCTCCCCAGGCTTAAATCCCCTGGATGCATCTGCGGATAGTGGATCTGACATAGGTGCAGATCGGCAACTTGTTGACAATGATTCAGATATTACCTGATGAGTCACAAGGAAATGTCTTCACAGACATTAGAAGGGAACTTTGATCTTTATGCTAAATTCGATGGATCATTGTTTACCTTCCCAGAATTCAAATCTGGAACCCTAAAAGGGAAACTAGCAACTTGTAAATTATGACTCAGATTCATCTGACGAGTTTAACAAGGATGGGGATTTGCGAACTCCCATTGCACCACATGTGACCTCCTTAAAGATGGCTAAGGTGATTTTCCTTGCAGGTACAGCTGAATGTTGGAGCTATGAGAGGAGTGATACACTTGTGAGAATGAGTGTAAACACGAGTGGAGAGAAGAGTGAAACACATGTGAGGTACACTAAACAGAATCACACACTCACAGTGAGGAAGAAAGAGAAACTACTTGTTATTTCTTTTCCAATCAAGTGAAATATGAGAACTCCTTCAGACGATGGCATACATTCCATCACTAAGGGGGAGATAAAAGCTTTAGTAATAGTTTGGAGGATTCCTCAACTAAGGGGGAGAAATAGCAGGGAGAAGGAAAAAGATAAAGCATATGTACACTACACCACACCATTGTTGTTTGTAACTACGGATCCTATTGTACGGGAGAGGTGGTAAACACAAGGTGATTTTCTAGTAAGGGAAGAAGCTATTAGGGGAGTACCATTGGTTTTTATCTGCGGATCCTATTGTACGGGAGAGGTGGTAAACGAAGGTGATCTTCTTTAATCAGTTGATTCTTATAGGGGGAGAAGCAAGAGAGATATGTGCTTCTCAACAGGAAATGTGGTTGTACAAATGAAGATGAAACTACTTGAAGATATGTTCAGTCTAGAGGAACATCTATTTGGAATCTGGAAAAGGTTAAATGTTATCCAGAACTTTTCTTCTATTTACTTTGCATTTCTGTTTATATCTTTTTCTTATTTATTAGTTGAGTTATCCTCTAGGTATTTGTGTGTTATTGTCTAACAAACAAATAGGGGGAGATTGTAAGGTATATGTCATAGCCTATTTGTATATTCAAGGATTCAACTCAACTCAAATAAGAATGTAATAAGTAAATAGTGGATCTACCGTCAAAGAGATCTCGCAAAGTAATATCTGTCAAAGGATTCAGAAACAAGGTGCATCTACAGACTTGAGGAATTAATTCACTGGAAGAAGTTCAAGAAATTGATCAAGCCTCGGTGATATAAATCAAGGTTGTGGATTTAATCAAGTGACAGAGATCTCGTCAGAGTATCAATTAATTACAAGGATTTAATATGAAGAAAATCAAGTTGTCAAAGTCAAGATATGAAGAAACGTCACGGAAGTTAGTCACTCATGAACCAGACAGTACATTGAGTGTCAACATTGAAGTGGTGGAATTGATTCATAATTTTCAGTGATTTTCAGAAGATATTCAGAAGAATGGTTGTTGCTCAAGGTTAGTATTAATTCTCTATTAACTAATTAAGTCATATAATTTAATTAAGAAAATAAATTATATCTGCAAAGATTAATTTATTGATTAATTGAATTAATTGATTAATTAATTCAGAATTAATATTAAGGATTTTCAGAATTTAAATTGGATTAAAATTCATTTAAATTCAGCAAGACAAATCTGATTGTACTACCACTAAGTCCTCTGCACTTGTGATAATTGAAGAAATTTGAAGTTGTGCAGAGACTCCCGACGGATGAGGAATATCCATCGGGATAGTAGTTGGGCTAGTCGACGGATGACTGCTGTTAGGCACATCCGTCGGGATACAATCGCTACTCGACGGATGAATGATATCCACCGGGATAGAAGAAATGAATAATTTTGGAGTGGAGATTATTGTAGACTCTATGCAGATTGATGAAAATTTTGGCACAGATATCTCAATAGACTCAGAAAGAATTGGCAAGTGAGCTAACAAATCATCTAAAAGATGATGCTCACTTACTTGGATTTTTGGCTTCTCTAATAGAGTTAAAAATGGAGAATTTGGAAGTGATATATTGATCACGTCAACATCCAGTGAGTGTGGGGGTGAATTTGGTATTTCAGGGGCTTCAATTGTTAAGGATTTTGGTTGTGACTCCACATTTATTGAAGTCACGTCAATCTGACTTTGAAAAGGTGTAGTGACTGGGTGTTTAGCACCAATTTGCACTGTGTGTGATCCCTGTGCATACCCAAGGGTTTTGGATCTTTTCTTTCTAGCATAAGTTTGTGGTGAACTTGTGTCCCTAAGCCTCTTGGGTTGTGCTCCTGGTTGGGAGCTTGTTTCAATAGTAACATCCTTTTGGGAGGATGAAACTAGAAATGAGCTAATTTCCTTATTAACAACCACAATTTGTTGGGAAACTGTGGTGTGGCTAAGCTTGGGTACACTCATCTCACCAGCCTTATCCTTAGGGTTTCTTTGATTTTCACCCTGTCCCTCACCTTGCTCACTCACCTTCACACTCCCCTCTTTTTGTTTAGTAGATTTTGCAACTGGTATCTTTTTAAAGAAACCAGAGGGGGCTTTCTTAGATTTGGATTTTGAAATTGTTGGTTTGGTAGCTTGGGTAGGCATCTGTTGGGTCATTGACACAGATTCCATAGCTACACTAGAAGGCAAACAAATGTGTGAGGTTAGAAGAGTGGAGACAGTGGTGCTTACCTCACTTACCTGAGGTCCCTCCATGACTGGAAAATAGAAGAGGGGCACCTCTTTGTGGTGGTTTGCTCTATTAAAATCTGCAATTATTCTTCTTTCTTGAACACAACAATTCAGCTTGTTGGTTGGGTTCTCAATTACAATGTCCTCAACAAGATGATTAGCATGCATCATAAAGAATCTAGCATAATAGACACTTTTACCTCTCTTATTGAGTTCTCCTAACTTGAAACCTAACTCAAACAAGACCAAGTCACTGAAATTGAAGTACTTATCAGTAACTAGCATGCAAAGCATGTTGAGCATTGAAATGTTAACAGAGTCAAAATTACTAATTTTACCAGAGAAAAATTTATTTACCACATCACACAGATAGCTCCATTCTTTTCTAAGACCCAACCTCTTAATTTCACTTAACTTAGAGGTAGTAAGAGCATAGCCCATGGAATTTAGCATGTTAACTATATCAGTGTCTGTGTGTGGAACAGTAGCAGTATTATCTGGAATTCTAAAGCGCTTTGACAATGTCACTGTTAATGCAAAATTGCTTACCTTTCAGAGTGAAAGTTATGGTCTTGTCAGTAGTGTTGTACACTGCAGTTGTCCATATCTCCTCCACAACTTCACAATAGATTGTGGGTGATTCCAGCATAGCATAACTAAGTTTACAGCTCTTCACAAAATCAATCATCTTGTGAAACTCCCCAGACTGTTGAATCTCCTTGTTTACAAAAGCTGTGAAGTTGTTCTTTTCATAGATATATCCAGTTTGAGACATGATTTTGACTACTGGTGCCATTGTTAGAGATTGAGAAATTTGCAGAGAGAGAATTTGCTTTTGAAGAAGAAAGAAGTTAGAGCAATTGATTCTTGAGAATGATAAAAGACTAGAATAAAAATGAATTTGGCTTTTATATTATCTCAGAAATAAACTGACAAAAAAATAATAAAGTGAAATAAAGTGACTAATTAAAATTGCCTAAAATAGTCGTTTAAAAATAAACTGTAAAAATTTTGTCACTTATCCGTCGTGTTGTGCTTACAAACTGTAAGTATACTCGATGGATAATGTTCAGAGTTTTAACGGCTAAGATTGAGATAATTCGACGGATGAGGATAAATCAATTATACGTCGAGTTATAAAATACTCCAGAAAAAATAATTGATTTTATTAACAAACAATATACCAACGGATGACCAAACTCGATGGATAATGAGCATCCATCGGGATGTAAATTTTGACTTGGCCAAAATTTCATCCAAAGCTGAAAAATTAATTAATTTTCTGGCTGCATTAAAACTTGCAAAAATATCTGAAATAATTCAAGAATAATTAAGCATACCTAACTCACTTACAAACCTTGAAAAGGTGGATTCATCAAGGGGCTTGGTAAATATATCTGCAAGCTGTTTTTCACTTGGAACAAAATGAAGTTCCACAGTACCATTCATCACATGCTCCCTAATGAAGTAGTACTTGATGTCTATGTGCTTTGTTCTTGAATGTTATACTGGATTTTCAATGATGGCAATTACACTTGTGTTGTCACATAAAATGGGAATTCTGTCCAATTGTAGACCATAGTCTAACAGTTGGTTTTTCATCAACAAAATATGTGCACAGCAACTTCCAGCAGCAATATATTCAGCTTCAGCTGTAGAAGTAGAAACTGAATTTTGCTTTTTACTGAACCAGGATACAAGCTTGTTCCCTAGAAATTGACAGGTTCCTGTTGTACTTTTTATGTCTATTCTACAACCTGCATAATCTACATCTGAATAACCAGTTAGATCTAAACCATAATCTCTAGGGTACCAAATGCCAAGTTTTGGTGTTCCCTTGAGATATCTAAAAATTCTCTTAATAGCTACTAAGTGAAATTCTCTAGGATCAGCCTGAAATCTAGCACAAAGACAAGTAGCAAACATTATATCTGGCCTACTAACTGTTAAGTACAGAAGTGAGCCAATCATGTCCCTATAGCTTGAAATATCCACAGACTTTTCAGTAGTGTTTAATTCAAGCTTAGTTGCAATGGCCATGGGAGTTTTTGTAGATGTGCAATCCATTAGATCAAACTTCTTTAAAAGATCATGAATGTATTTAGTTTGAGTAATGAATATTCCATCACTAACTTGCTTAACTTGTAAACCAAGAAAGTAAGTTAGTTCTCCCATCATGCTCATTTCATACTTACTTTGCATCAATTTGGCAAACGTTTTGCAAAGTTTTTCATCTACAGAGCCAAATATAATATCATTTACACAAATTTGAACAAGTATACTAGAGCCATTAACATTTCTAAAGAATAAACTTCTATCAACAGTACCTCTTGTGAAGTGATTTTCCAAAAGAAACTTTGATAAAGTGTCATACCAGTCTCTAGGTGCTTGCTTCAGTCCATAAAGTGCTTTCAAAAGATAGTCGACATGATTTGGAAAGTTTCGATCTTTAAAACCAGGAGGCTGACTAAAATAGACTTCCTCCTCCAAATCTCCATTCAGAAAGACACTTTTGACATCCATTTGATAGACTTTGAAATTGGCATGAGCTGCATAGGCTAAGAAAAATCTGATGGCTTCAAGTCTTGCAACAGGAGCAAAAGTTTCATCAAAATCTATTCCTTCTTGTTGACAATAGCCCTTAGCAACCAATCTAGCTTTGTTCCTGACTACTATGCCATTTTCATCCATCTTGTTTCTGAATACCCACTTGGTGTCAATTGGATTCTTTCCTTTAGGTTTGGGTACCAACTTCCATACCTTGTTCCTTTCAAATTGGTTTAGCTCTTCCTGCATAGCTAAAATCCAATCAGGATCCAACAAAGCTTCTTCTAACTTCTTTGGTTCTTCCATAGATAGGAAGCTGATGTATAGACATTCTTCTTGAGTTGCTCTCCTTGTTTGAGCTCTAGAAGATGCATCACCAACGATGAGCTCAAAGGGGTGATCTTTAGTCCATTTTCTTTGTTGAGGTAGATTAGTTCTAGATGAAGAGGCCTCATTATTGTCTTGATGTGCGACTGAGTTTTGATTAAAAGAAACTCCCCCTGAGTTTGTGAATCTTTGATTTGAGAAAGGGGAACTTGCTGTAGGTGATCTATTCTGACTTTCAGCTTCTCTTATTTTCCAATGGATGATGCATTTTGAGTCCCGACGGATGAAGCAGGTTGTCTCCCGACGGATAAGGCAGATTGTCTCCCGACGGATGAAGCATTTTGTAACTCGACAGATGTTGAATTGTGTGATTCATTAGTTGTAGATTTTTCTGCATTATCCTTAGTCATTATTTTGTGATCACTTTCATCATCACTGTCATCACTGACCATCTCCATATTATCAAACTTGAGGCTCTCATGGTAATCTCCATCTTGTAGTCCTTCAATCTTTTTATCATCAAATACAACATATATTGATTCCATAACAATGTTGGTTTTTATATTGTAGACTCTATATGCTTTACCAATAACATATCCAACAAAAATTCCTTCATCTGCTTCCGCATCAAACTTCCCATTATGATCAGTTTGATTCCTTAAGATGTAACATTTGCAGCCAAAGACATGAAAAAAATTTAGAGTTGGCTTCTTATTCTTGAACAATTGATAGGTTGTCATGCTTTTAGCTTGATTAACCAAAGAGATATTCTGATTGTAGCAGGCAGTGTTCACAGCTTTAGCCCAAAAATATGTTGGTAACTTTGATTCTTCAAGCATTTTCCTAGAAACTTCAATAAGAGATATGTTCTTCCTTTCCACTACTCCATTTTATTGTGGAGTTCTTGCTGCAAAAAACTCATGCATAATCCCATTCTCTTCACAAAATGACCTCATCACGGAATTCTTAAACGCAGTTCCATTGTCACTCCTGATTCTTCTTACTTTGAAATCAGGATGATTGTTGACTTGCCTTATGTGATTGATGATGATTTCACTAGCTTCATCTTTAGACTTAAGAAAATATGTCAAAGAGAACTTTGAAAAATCATCTATAATAACTAGCAATATCTTTTCCTTGAGACAGACAATACATTAACTGGTCTAAACATATCCATGTGTAACAATTGCAAAGGTTCTTCAATTGTTGAATCAAGCTTCTTTCTGAATGATGCTTTGATTTGCTTTCCCTTTTGGCAAGCATCACACAATCCATCATTTGTAAAATCCACTTGAGGGATACCTCTAACCAGTTCTTATTTGACAAGCTCATTCATGGTCTTGAAATTTAGATGGGACAGCTTCTTGTGCCATAGCCAACTTTCATCTTGACTTGCCTTACTGAGAAGACAAGTGACTGATTCTGCATTTGATGAGTTGAAGTCAGCTAAGTACACATTCCCTTTTCTCACTCCAGTGAGAACCACTTTGTTGCTCCTTTTGTTTGTCACAACACAGGCTTCTGAATTGAAGGTTACTGAGTTGCCCTTATCAAAAAGCTGGCTGATACTCAAAAAATTATGCTTGAGACCATCCACTAGGACAACCTCTTCAATGATTACATTGTCTTTTGAAATCAAGCCATATCACACAGTATAACCCTTGCTGTCATCTCCAAAAGTAATACTTGGGCAAGCTCTTTCCTTGAACTCAATGAGCAGGGTACAATCTCCAGTCATGTGCCTTGAGCAACCACTATCCAGATACCAAAGATTCTTTCTGTATCCCTGCACACATCAAAATCAAATCAAGTTGATTTTGGTACCCAAGTTTCCTTGGGTCCTGCCATGTTAGCTTTTCTTCTTTTGTTTCTTAGGTTTGACCTCATTTGACTTGGGGATATATGATTCATCCTTAGTCAACTGAGTTAGACCTTTGAAACCAGTCATTAAAATAGAATTATCAAGCACATTTTGATTAATAGGAAAAGGCATGCTGTTTGTAAACATGTTATTCCAGTAAGGCATGCTAAATGGCATTTGAGGCATACTAAATGCAGTATAATAAGGATTAGGTGCAAATGACATATTAAAAAATTGTGCATTCATATTCTGAGCAGACATAGCATTCATAGGCATAGCAGTCATGTTGGGAAAATAGGGAGGTGCGGACATAGGAGTAGGTATGGCAAGTTTGCAATTAACGGACAAGTGATTAACACTACCATACTTAACACAGATTTTTCTTGGTGCATATTTATCAGGTGTGTAGTTGTTATGCTTGTTAATTCCTAGTTTCCCATTTCTATTATTTTTCTTTTTAGTTTCTGTTTTAGTTTCTATTTTAACCTCAATCTTTTCTAATCTGTCATTCAATTGCTTGATGGACAGATGACCAACATTAACTTTCTTCTCCTTCTTCACTTGACTTGATTCTCCTGGGACAAAGTTTTTGGAAACTGATCCATATTTCTCATTCAACTTGGCAAGCTTAGCTTTGCTCACAAGTTTGCTCACAGCCGACGGATGTGGCTCTTTGTCACTCGATAGATAATCCTTTTGATTATCCGACGGATGATTTTCATCATCCGTCGAGTCCACATCTGTTAGAAATCCTTCAACCGAATTGAATTCCAGCTTCTCCTTACTCTTCTTCCAGACTGCATCACAAAAGGACTCAATACCTTGAACTTTAGTGATTTGAGCATGAACATTTCTGGATGATTTCCATGCTTTAATCACCTCTTGCTCTCGTTCAAGTTGCTTCTACAAAATCTCTTCTTTCTTCAAGGACTCAGTTAATTCATCCTAAGCAATCTTACACTCAATTCTCAATTTTTCAAATTCAATAAACTGAGACTCTAGCACATTATTCCTCTCACTTAAAAGCAAATTGTTTTCTTTAATTTTAGCATTTTCCTTAGTGAGGGACTTAAGTGTAACACGCAAATGGTATAATTCAGTTGACATGTCATTGATTGCATCATTACACTCAACTTTAGATAAATGTGCTAAGTTAGTGGTGATTACCTGATTACTTGAAGAACTTGTTTCTGTTTCATCAGACTTGGCCATTAGGGCTAGATTGACATAGCTTACTTCCTCATCTTCATCCAATCCATTAGCTGCCCAGTCATTTTCTTGTGTAATAAAAACCATTTCCTTTTGCTTGAGCAACTCAAAATATTTCTGTTTATAATCAACAGGCTCAAACTTCTTTTTGCTGGAATCTGAATTTCTACACTCACTGGCAAAATGTCCTGCCAAGCCACATTTGAAACATTTGAATTTGGATTTATCCACCATGTTTCTACTTGGTTTGGCTGCTCCAAAGTTCTTTTTGAACTTGAGCTTGGCAAATCTTCTGGAAAGGAATGCTAAATGCTCATCAATATCATCCATGTCATCTTGGCTCAACTGATCTTCATTCTCAGCTACCAACCCTTTACCCTTGCTTTCACAGACCTTTGAAGTAGACTCAATAGCTTCTACCTTCATCTCTTTCTCCTTCTCTAACTCAGCAACCAGTGCTATGGACCCTACTTTCTTCCTTCCTTTCTCTATCCTCTCATCTTGCTCTATTTTAAGCTCATATGTCTTCAGGATGCCATACAGTCTCTCCAAGGTAAACTCCTTGTAATCTTGAGAATTTCTCAATAAGATTGTCATTGGTTTCCACTCCTTTGGAAGAGATCTCAGGAACTTGAGGTTAGAGTCTTCTGTTTGATAGACTCTTCCATGCAACTTCAAAGCATTTAGTAGTTTTTGAAATCTACTAAATATATCAGTGAGAGACTCATTATCTTCACAGTGGAAGTGCTCATATTGCTGAATTAGCAGCTGCATCTTATTCTCCCTTACTTGCTCAGTACCATCACAAATAATCTGGATTGTGTCCCAAACCTCTTTGGTTGTTTTGCAGTTGATTATGTTATCAAACATATCACCATCAACTCCATTGAATAATATGTTCATGGCCTTCTTAACTTTCCTGACTTGCTCAATATCAGGGTCTAACCATTCATGCCTTGGTTTTGGAACAGATGGCTTGTTGTGATTTGAGAGTAATTTAAACAGGGATTTGTGTAGAGAATTTAGGGATATAAAAATATACGATTGTTTCCGTATGTAAAAAAGTCAATATATTTATATATTATTATTAATATTAATTATTAAATTTTAAATATTAATTATTATTTTCAAAAAACTATAATTTTTCTTAAAAAATATTTTTTTTATTATTTTTAAACTTTGATCGATTCGACCGATTTTTCCGAACTGCCATACTTTTGACCGATTTTTTAAAAAACAGTACTTTGACCCGATTAATGATGAATCAAGACGGGACCCTTCCGATCTCCGATTAATCGGTTAATTGGCCGATTTTTAGAACACTGCTTAGGAGCAATAAGTCAAATCAATTCAATTATTTTGGTTTTTAAAAAATGAATCCGTTAATAAAAAAAAATTATTTTCAACCCAATCTTATCTTTTATATATTGGGTCGGGTTGGATTGGTTTGAGTTAAAACTCGAATAAAATTATTTAAATATTTTTAAGAGTCAAAATAATAAATAAATTTAATAAAAAATTGAAGTGTACCCCATATTTAACAGAAGATAAATATTATTGGATATTATGTTAGATATATTTGATAATGTCATGACTAATATGATTTGTGTTTAGTTTTCAGATCTTACTTTACAGGACAAATCAGTACTTAACTGGAAATCAGCATTTATACTAAAGTCAGAACTTAAGTTGTTAGAACTTAAGTTATCAGGAGATATTTGTCAGGAGATAATATCAGGACTTAAGGAGATTTTCAGATAAGAAAGGCGGTTGATTGAAACGAAAGAAGATCAAGACAAACGCAAGAAGATATATGCATGAAGAAGGAATCCTATGAAGAATAGAATACTTGGAAGAAAAGAAGATATCTAATTGATATATTTTAGGATACAGAATCATATTCAATATCAATTAGCGATTATCTTGTAACTGTGTAGTATATAAACACAGACATAGGGTTTACACTATATGTGTTATCATAATCGAAGTTATTATTCATTGTAACCCTAGCAACTCTCGTGATAATTTGTTCATCACTGAGAGAGAACAGTTCCATATTGTAACAGAGTTTATTGTGTTGGATAAAATCTGTTTTCTGTTACATGAGTTCTTTAATCGATTTGATTGTGATAAACACTGTATTCAACCCCCTTCTACAGTGTGTGTGACCAAACAAGTGGTATCAGAGCAGATCTATTAAAACACAAACAATTTAAGATCCGAAAACAATCATGTCTGAAGAAGAACAAACTCCAACCAAGCCCACCAAAACTGAAGAACCTCCAAAGACTCAAATCCACAGTCGATATGAGACTATTAGAGTTCCCATACTGAAACCATCTGAATATTCCATATGGAAGGTGAGGAAGTCTATGTTTCTGGAAGCTACTGATCCAGAATACCTTGATAGAATCAATGAAGGACCACACAAGCAAACCAAACTCTCTGTTGTAGTTGCAGGTGAACCAGCAAAGTCTGTACCAAAGGAGAAGAGTGATTACACTGCTGAAGATATCTCATCAATTGCTAAGGATGCTAAGGTACGACACTTGCTGCATAATGCCATTGATAATGTAATGTCAAACATGGTAATCAACTGCAAGACTGCAAAGGAGATATGGGATGCTTTGGAGACAAGATGTCAGAGAACTGATTCAATTAAGAAGAACAGGAAGACTATACTCACTCAAGAGTATGAGCACTTTGACTCAAAGCCTGATGAGTCATTAACTGGTTTATATGACAGATGTGTCAAACTCTTGAATGATTTGTCACTAGTTGACAAGGAATATGATCTTGAGGATTCAAATCTTAAATTCCTTTTAGCTCTTCCTGAATGTTGGGATTTGAAGGCCACCACTATAAGAGACAACTATAATCTTAAAGAAACAACTCTTGATGAAATTTATGGGATGCTCAAGACTCATGAACTTGAGATGGAACAAAGAAGCAAGAGAAAATGAAGAAAGTCAAGGACAGTTGCTCTTAAGGCTGATGAGGAATCCCCCAAAGCAGCTACCTCAAGGAAAGGCAAGGGAAAAGCTATCATCACAAAGTCTGATACTGAATCATCAAGTTCTGATACTGATGATGACTCAGAAACTGAAAGCTTACCTGAGATGGATGCTGATGAAGAGATGATGAAGCTGTGTGCTCTTATGGTGAAAGGAATCACAAGGATTGCATACAGGAAATTCAGAAAGGGAAAGAAGTTTTCCAGAAAAGGTGCAAGTTCTGATAAGAAGAGTTTCAGAAAATCTGAAGGCAAAGGAGGAAAGTCTGACAGAGGAGATTACACAAATATCAAATGCTACAACTGTGGTGAGAAAGGCCACATATCTCCTGATTACAAGAAAGTGAAGAGTGACAAAGGTAAGGCTCTTGTCACAAAGAAGAAAAGCTGGACAGACACTTCAGATTCTGAAAGTGAGGTGAACTATGCCTTGATGGCAAATGTTGATAGCAGTTCTGATACTGCTGACTTAAAGGTACCTCAAACTACTTATTCCTTTCATACTGATGATATTAATGAGTTGAGAAGATATCTTAAAACCATGTTCATTAGTTATAGAGATCAAACTTTAACATGTGAAAGATTAACTTCTGAAAATCTTGCTTATACAAAGAGGATGATTATTTAGAAAAAGAGTTAGTCATGTTCCATCAAACTCAGAAAGATAGAGATGATGCTTTTTATGTTAGGGATGAAGTACTTAAAATGAATGAATCTCTAAAAATTGATTTAGAAAAGGAAAAAGAGATTATCAGGACTTGGACTAACTCTGGTAAAGCAACTCAGGATATTCTTAGTAGTGGAAACTGGAAAGAGGGCTTAGGTTATGGAAATGATAAGAATGATAAGGGAACTGTAGAGATTGAGCCTATAGTTGTTAAACAAAAGTCAAAGATAAACCCTGTTAAGTTTGTAGTTGTAAAGTCTGATACTGATAAATCAGAAGTTAAAGAGAAATTATCTTCTGACAAACCAAAACAGGGTAAGCCAACTGAAGTAAATATAGGCTTAATGACAAAGAAGCAGCTTAAGCATAAGCTGAAAGATGTTAAGAATGTAAACAAGGTAAAGCCACCTAGGAAAAATAGGAATGGAAAGGAAGGTATGAATAAAAGTAATGATTATAAGCCTGTTCCTAATGCCCCTAGAAAAACATGTCATAACTGTGGAAATTCTAACAATCTGGCTTCTTTTTGCAGGAAAAATAAGAACATAAACTCCTTACCTTCAAAGTCAGGAGTTAAGAGTCAGTATGTTAGATATAGGCCACAAAATCCTTGTTTTCATTATGGCAGTTTATGGCATTCCATTTATACTTGTAAGGAATATCATAGTTTGTACTATGATTATTATCAAATAAAACCTTCTTTAAAGAAAGTTAGCATTGTTCCTTCTAGTGTAAGTTATGATGCAAAGTCTGATAGTGTAAATGCTGATAAGAAAAATGTTAACATAAACTCTGATGCTAAATCCGATGCATATGTTAACAAACTTAATAAGGCCAAAGAATCCAAGCAAGTCTGGGTCCTTAAAACTAATCATTAGTGGTCTTTGTGATTGCAGGGCAACAGAAAAAACATCCTAGTTCTGGACAGTGGATGTTTAGGACATATGACTGGAAATAAAGCTCTGCTATTAGACTTTGTGGAGAAAGCTGGCCCAAGTGTTTCTTATGGAGATGGCAACATGGGAAAAACTTTGGGATATGGCAATATCAATCTGGGGAATGTCATCATTGAAAAAGTAGCTCTGGTCTCAGGATTTAAACACAATCTTCTAAGTGTGAGTCAAATCTGTGACAGAGGATATCATGTGGATTTCTTTGAAGAACACTGTGAAGTTGTAAGCAAATCTATAGGCAAAGTTGTTCTGAAAGGATACAGGCATGGTAACATATATGAAGTCAAGCTTTCAACAAGTACTGATGGTTCTGCAATCTGTCTGTTAAGTAGAACATCAATTGAAGAAAGCTGGAATTGGCACAAGAAACTCTCTCATTTAAATTTCAACAATATAAATGAACTAGTCAGGAAAGATCTTGTGAGAGGACTGCCAAAATCAGTATTTTCTCCTGATGGCCTTTGTGATTCATGTCAGAAGGCAAAACAAAGAAAATCTTCTTTCAAGAGCAAGACTGAATCATCAATTCTTGAGCCTTATCACCTACTACATGTTGATCTATTTGGTCCAGTGAATGTCATGTCTATTGCAAAGAAGAAATATGCTATGGTCATAGTGGATGAGTTCACCAGATACATATGGGTGTATTTCTTGCACACAAAAAGTGAAACTACATCTATTTTGATTGATCATGTCAAGCAACTGGATAAATTGGTCAAAGATTCTGTGAAGATCATAAGATGTGATAATGACACCGAGTTCAAGAATTTGATCATGGAAGAGTTCTGCAAAGACCATGGAATAAAGCAGGAATTTTCTGCTCCTGGAACTCCACAACAAAATGGAGTTGTTGAAAGAAAGAATAGAACTCTTATTGAAACTGCACGAATTATGCTTGATGAAGCAAAGTTGCCAACCTATTTTTGGGCTGAAGCTGTGCAGACTGCTTGTTTTACTCAGAATGCAACACTCCTTAACAAGCATGAAAAAACACCATATGAGATGGTGAAGAAAAAGAAGCCAAAACTGAAGTATTTTCATGTATTTGGATGCAAGTTTTTTGTTCTTAAGACTCATCCTGAACAGCTATCCAAATTTGATCTAAAAGCTGATGAAGAAATTTTTGTTGGATGTCCACTTTCCACAAAAGCCTTCAGAGTCTATAATTTAAGAACAAGGGTTGTCATGGAATCTATCAATGTCTCTTTTGATGATAAGAATATTACAGGACTTGAAGATTTCGATGATCATGATCAGCTGAGATTTGAGAATAAAGTTTTAAATTCTGATACTGTAAATCCTGACAGTCTAAATCCTGATAGTCTAAATCCTGCTACTGCAAACTCTGATGGATTAAACTCTGATGTTATTGAAATTGTGGTGACTACACCAAAGAAAGATGCACATGTGTAGGGGGGCATACTGAAGATACAACCACATCTCAAGAAGTATCAGAACCTACAACAGGCTCTTCAAGTTCTGATTCATCAAGTTCTGTTGGGCCAAGTTCTGATAATTCTGGAAACTCAAATTCTGAAGGATCCAACTCAGAGAGCATAATTTCAGGGGGAGCATCAGAAAATGTTGATGAAGATAGCATGGATCATGGGGGAGCATCCAGTTCTAGAGAAAATCTTCCATCTGCAAGGAAGTGGACTAAAGCACATACACCTGACTTAATTATTGGAAATCTTGATGCAGGTGTCAGAACTAGAACAGCTACATCAAATGAATGTCTTTATCACTCTTTTCTCTCTCAGACTAAACCAAAGAAAGTGGAAGAAGCTCTTCAAGATGCTGATTGGGTGCAAGCAATGCAGGAAGAGTTAGATGAATTTGAAAGAAATAAAGTCTGGGCCCTAATGCCAAGACCAAAGAACAGATCTGTTGTCGGTACAAAGTGGGTGTTCAGAAACAAAAATGATAGTGATGGCATAATTACAAGGAATAAAGCAAGGCTGGTTGCAAAAGGATATTCTCAACAGGAAGGAATTGATTATGATGAAACATTTGCACCAGTTGCTAGATTGGAAGCCATAAGGATATTTTTGGCTTATGCTGCTCACAAAAAGTTTACAATCTTTCAAATGGATGTGAAAAGTACTTTTCTCAATGAAGAACTGGAAGAGGAAGTATATGTTGAACAACCTCCAGGTTTTGTAGATTCAAAATTTCCTAATCATGTCTACAGACTTGATAAAGCACTTTATGGCCTTAAGCAAGCTCCTAGAGCATGGTATGAGACATTAGCTCAGTTTCTTCTGGAAAGTGGATTTAACAGAGGGACTATTGACAAAATATTATTTTATTTCAACCATGGAAAGGACTTACTTTTGGTGCAGATATATATTGATGATATCATTTTTGGTTCTACAAATGACAGACTTTGTAAAACGTTTGTCAAGCTGATGCAGTCAAGATATCAAATGAGTATGATGGGGGAAGTTAGCTATTTTCTGGGCCTTCAAGTCAAGCATAATGAAGAAGGCACTTTTTATTGTCAATCCCAGTACACCAGAAATTTGCTGAAGAAATTTGGAATGCAAGATTGTTCAAGTGCATCCACTCCCAAGACCACTGCAATAAAATTGGATAAGGATACTTGTACATCAGTAGATATTACTGATTACAGAGGTATGATTGGCTCACTACTCTATCTTACTGCAAGTAGACCTGATATCATGTATGCTACCTGTCTTTGTGCAAGATTTCAAGCAGATCCAAGAGAACCTCACTTAACAGCTGTGAAAAAAATTTCAAGTACCTTAAGGGTACAGCTGACCTGGGATTGTGGTATCCTAGAGAATCAGACTTTAAGCTAATAGGTTACTCAGATGCAGATTTTGCAGGATGCAAAATTGTCAGGAAAAGGAAAAGTGGAAGCTGCCAATTTCTTGGAGGTAGATTAGTTTCTTGGTTTAGCAAGAAACAGAAGTCAATTTCCACATCAACTGCAGAAGTAGAATACATTGCTGCAGGAAGCTATTGTGCACAGATTCTTTGGATGAAGAATCAGTAACTGGATTATGGGTTAGAATTTTCTAAAATTCCTAGTTACTGTGATAATCAAAGTGCTATTTCTATGACAGGTAATCCAGTTCAACACTCAATGATAAAGCACATCAGCATTATGTACCACTTCATAAGGGAACATGTGGATGAAGGTACAGTGGAATTGCATTTTATTCCAACAGATCAACAACTAGCTGATATCTTCACAAAACCACTGTGTGAAGCTACTTTTACAAGATTGGTAAATGAACTTGGAATGGTTTTAGGTTCTTTATCTAAATCTGCTTAGTTTATGTTCTAATACATCAGACTTTATAATCAGTATTTACAGATATTACTATCTTTGTGTATGCTGTGCTTAAATTGAAATTTGCTAAAGTGCTGATTATTGTCTGATGTGAATTTCTAAACTCTGATAGTGATATGCATGTTTCTGTGACTATTCAACCCAATGAGGATAATTGTGCTAGATGCTGAACTAGTAGTCTTTAATATACTAAAGATCCCATGTTTGAAGTAATTGTTTATGTGGAAATCTTTTAACACAAGAAAATTCTGATATTGAGCTTATTTAAGTTTACTTTGTGTATCTTATTACTAAGTCAAAAACTAGAATAGTGCTTTTTTCAGTTAAGTTCTGATGTTAGTAAATCTGGTGAATGTACTAAGTGCTGATAAGCCTAACTTATCAAAAGAAAAAGAAAAGAAAAGAAATAAAAATCAGGTACTCCTTTGCGATCTAGAGTAAAAATATGGAAGAGAAGACCCAAGTGCATTGCTGGTATTAAGTTATATGCATTAGAAAAGCAAAATAAATATTTTCTTGGTGACTTTTCACACTCTATGATTACTGGAAAAATACTCTGATAATAGCATAAATTCTGATAAGCAGTCTTGACTCACTTACACTGAGAAGCCACTGTAAAATGAAATTTCAAAAGGTGCATAAAATGAGCACAAAACGGTTGAGGTGGACTCATGCATGAACTCATTCTATAGTAGACTTCAGAATAATGACAGATTTTGAGCAAAGTTCTTAGTTATGCCTTATTTCTAAGATGTACTGAAGTGAATCAGACTTTAATCTTTATCTGCTATTTAGCTTACTGCACACACATACACTCCATATGAATGATGACAATTACTACGGTGATACATGTTATTTTAGATGAACAGTTTAAGTGTCAGTTGCATAAATTCCGAGGACAAGTTCTGATGATTAAGTTCTGATGAAACCATATCAGTACTTTTGTGAAGAATTACAGGAATACAACATTCACTTTTCGAGTTAAGGAGCCATGCTCTGATGACTGTTAAGTTCTGATATAAGTCTAAGTTCTGGTATTAAATCCTGATTCTTTACTTGAGTTATTTGTGGTTAAATCTGAAATAGTCATATTTAAAATCTGAATATGTTTGGGTGAGATATAAACAGTCAAAATAATTTGGGTTAGTGGTACTCGTATATGCACAGTAATTTTTACTTGTTTCGTGTGCTCATTAACTCCTGTTTTAAGCTTCCAATGGCTGTCATAATTACTCATCGGTCTAGGGAGACGAGGTTTTACTTCTTTTCATTTCACATTCCATGCATCCCTTGGTCTTCCCTTGTCTATATAACTGACCAATAATCCTTCAGTAAAAATCAATTATTTCTTCTCTCAAACAATGAATCAGTATGGTTGGTTTTACTGCTATGGCTCAGACAAGGTGACTATCTGGAACAATGGAGTTCCAACTCGTTATCCCATAAACAACATTCCTTCTAATCTCTGGATTCAATTTCCAGAAATCATTAAAAATGATTTGTTGACTGTTCAAAGAGATCTTCATCTCCGTTCTCTTCGTCAGCAGGAGAGAATCATTCCTCTTGCTATTCTTTTTATTGAAGATAGGAAGAAGAATTAATTGATATCCTCCTGTTTCTCTTCACTGTCATCTTTGTCAGTCTTTTAAACTAGGACTAAGGCTGTTGATGTTAGGGATTCTAGACTAGAGCAATCTTGTACTTTTCTGCATGTAATTTAAGTTTCATGAAATGTATATATTAATGAAATTTTACTTTATTGCAAGATTTTGTCTCTGAGTCATTTCATATTCTAAGGACCTTTTAAATTCTGATAATAATCAAGTTCTGATGTTGACATGGCAGTATTTATTTACTTGGTTTATTTTTGGTCATTACCTCAATGGTCATATTTTTCAGAATATTGGTTTATGAGAGATAAAGCAGTAATAATCATTTATTTAATGGGATTACTTGGTTAGTGGGACGGTTTTTCTCCTAGAAAAACTGCATGTGATAAGTAATAATTGCTTATTTACCGTGCCCATTAACTTTTACCTTAACTGCTGCATGTCTGACAGGTGTAAAGGTCTGTTCCACTACTCATTAACTGCTGAAACGTAGGTTGTCTAAGTAAAAGAGATAAAAGACTTCTAAATCTTTTATTTTCAATTTTATTCTACTCTCTCTCTCTTTTCTTATTCTCTCTCACTTTCTCTGACGGTTTCTTTACAGACATTTTATCAAACACCTTACAGGCAATTTTATTTCTCACTTATTTCTCATGGCACCCAAGGAATTAATTGTTGATGGAGCCAAGTTTGTACTAAACAACTATACTGCAATCTTGAACAAGGCTGAAGCTCCATCAGATTTGCACTTTGTGCAAGATTTCTTAGCACATAGTGAGATTGGGTATGCTTTGACCCAACCTCAAGCTATTTCAAGCCAACAAGTACTGACGTTTTGGTGGACTAGGCATTTTGATGATGGTGGTGCTATTGGTACTCCAAGCATCATATTTGAAGTAAATGATGTTGAGCATATGGTTACTCCTGGAGCAGTTCATAAAGCTCTTCACTTACCAGAAGGTTGTACACTCTCAACAGTGGAGGACCCTGTTCTACAGCAGCTCATGGCCAGTTTGGGCTATGAGAGCAGTTTGGGAAAGCTTGAACAATTGAAGAGAGCAAATATCAGGAAGGAATGGAGCTTTTTTTTCGATTGTATCACTAAGGCATTCGCCAATAAGTGCTCCAACTTTGATGCCATTCCAATCATGAGTCAACAAATCGGGTATGCTCTCATTCATCACACTCACTTTGATTTTGCAAGTGCTGTGCTAGGTTTCATAGGGGATATGATGACAGAGGATAGGAATGTAGTATACTTTGCTAGATTCTGTCAGCTTATATATTCTTTTTGTTGTGCTAATGAGCCCCAACCTACCACTGATTTAATTCCACCCTTTAAGCTAGCAAAAAGGGCTTTTAATGACTTTTTAAATGTTGACATAAGGAAACAAGTGGTTAGACCCTTACAGATACCTCAGTTAGTGAAACAGATACTGGTAAATGCTGATCCTCAAACCTACACATCTGTTTACCCTGATGTTCAACCCACCAACAAATCTCAGCCACCACAACAACCATCAGCACATACCACATCTACACAAACACCTCAACCTTCTCAACCTCAATCTACTCAACCCTCAATCAGGACATATTTCAAACCATCACAGTCATCTCAACCCCAACCTTCAGCACATCATGTGCAGTCTTCTTTTGCTAGAGCAACAGTATCAAGATCTAAGAAAGTTTTACAACAGAAAAGAAGGAGGATCATCTTGAGAGATGAATCAGATGATGAGGCACGGGTTTAACCTACAGAACCTGTTGTTACTGCAGCTGAGAAAGTCTTTTCTCAGAAAGATACAGAGACTGGGAGTTCTAGGTCCCTGAAAAGGCCTAGAACAATTAATTCTGATGATGCAGCTCCTACAGTCTCCTCAAAAGCTAAAAGATTTAAAACATTAGCAAAAAGGCCTGCATATTCTGGTAAAGGAATGGAAGCAGCAGCTAAGAAAGGGGGTCAGGAATCTCTGATCTCACAAGACCCTGTTGAAGATCACAATTCTCCAAGTGTTGTTCCAGACCTTCATGCAACTCATCACTCTCCACTTCATGAGCCAGAAACAACTCATATTCCCACACCTCCAGTATCTCCAATACATGTTGATAACCAGGGGCCAAGTGATGAAATTGACATCCATAACTTGCAAGTGCCTCAGGTACCAACTCCAATCACTCCACCAACAACACCAATTCTAGATGCTGATTTTAATGAAGATATTCCTTCGACACCAATTTTGAATCTGGATGATGAAACTCAGAATTTAGGTGGGCATCAAGGTTTGGCTGTTGATCAGAACTTTGTTGGAGATCAGCACTTGAGGATGATGTTGAAGCCTCAATAGCCTCTCATACTATTCTTTTATCAGAGGATGCTGATGATGCTGATTCTATAAGTTCTGATGCTGCTAATATTGAACTTACTGGTGAAGCTGCTGTCAATGTAGATGTTGATGCAGCTGGTCCATCAGGATATGCACCTCAACAAACTGTTCATAAAGCTGACTTAGTCAAGAAGTTTGTAACAGGGGAAGCACCAGTACCTTGGAGTGAAACTCCTAGAGGAAGGGAGTGGACTAAGGAATGGAACAAAGTTGCTTTTGTTCCTTCTTCAACTATACTGTTGAGCACTTGGCAAAAGCTGATGAGATGCTAGTCAATGATGATTTCAAGACACAGCTAAGAGTTACTGCACTCAGTACAAGACACCTTCAAGGTCAACAATCTGTAACTCAGGCCAAGGTAGACAAAATTCAAGAATCTCTCAATCAGCAAGATATGGTTGCCAAGCTGGACAAGAAAAGGTTTTTCAAACCTACTTTTGACAGAATTGAGTACATTGAGAAAACCCAAGAGAAGCAATAGTCTCAGATTGATGAAATTTTGAAGAATCAAGCTTCTCATCAAAATCAACTCATTGAGATCCAATCCTCAGTGGATTTGCTTCTCTCTCTTCTTTTACCTGCTGATGCCCAAAAGGGGGAGAAAGTAATTAAATCCAAATGCAAAACTGTTAAGACACTAAAGGGAAAGGATGATGAAAAAGATGACCAGGGAAACTCTAGAATGGGTGGAGGTCATGGTCAAGGTAAAGGTCTTTCATTAAGCAAAGCTGGAACTACAAGTCAAAGAACAAGTTCTGATACTAGGAGAGGAATAAGTTCTGATACTGGTAAAAGGATAAGTTCTGATGAACATCTGGAACTTGATGAGGAAATTTCAAGACAGTTATTTCTGAAAGAAAATCCAGGAATGGACTTTGAGAGTCTAAAGGAAGAAGAAGCTAGACTTAAGTTAGAAAAAGTCAACTCCAAATCTAAAGCTTCTGTTGGTGAAAAGAAACGTCCTAAGGCTAAAGGCATTGTGATAAAAGAAAGGACAAATCCTGAGGCAACCAAGGCCAAATCACAAATGGAGATAGATCCAAGGTCCAAGGGCAAAGAAAAAGTTGATGAACCTGTAAAGGTTTATGTGCCATTTATGGATGATGAAATATCTGATGAAGATGCTAGTCTTACTCTGATATAAAGGAAGATTTCTCAAACAACCTCTGACATGGCTCAAGTTGTTCAGAGTCAAGATATAGTAAGTTCTGATATGACAATGAAGCAAGCAACCTCTGACACAGCTCAAGTTGGCTTGATATCAGAAGATAAGGAAAAGGAAACCTCTGACATTGCTCATGTTAAACCTTCAAAGTTACTCCTACCAGGATTCACCAAAGCTAAACAGACTCAACCTTTGAAGACTGCAACAAGTGGTTTTGAAGCAAGAGTGGTTACAGGAAAAGAAGCAAAAGATAAATCTGGATTGGGTAGTGCTGATGAAAGAAGAATACAGAACACAACCAATGATCCAACTTCTTTAAGTGAACTAGGTGTTGGAGCAACTCCTGAAAGATTGAATCAGCTTGAATCTGTACAGATGGTTTATCATACATTCTTGAAAGAACATATCTTGTTATATTTTATGACAGATGGAAGGGTATACCATATTAGGCAGAATGCTATACCACTGAAGTATTTTGAGGAACTAGAACATGTTCTATTCCTACTTCAAGTGAAGAACAGATTAACAGATAGTGCTGCAAATTATTTGAGGACTCAAATTCAGAGACAAAAGAAGCTTTATTCTGTAAAGTCTGACAGCACATACTGTCCTAAGTACAGAGAACACAAGGGTGATATTGTCAAGATGAAGCCTAACTCTGCTATGATTATAACTGCTTTTCTGGGTTATAAAGCTGTAGAATTCAATCTTGAGTCTGACAAGGCATATTTGATCAGACTAGATCAGGACATAAGAAAAGCTAGAATAAATGATCTCAGGGCTGCTATCTTTCAAATTGGTGAAGGTACAGTTGAATTGAAGAATGCTAAAAGGAGGATGGTTAATGAACTTGAATATGCTGAGAGATGTTTGTTAAAGAACTATCTCAGAACAACTCTTGATATCAAAGAGATCTGTAATTAAAGCCAAGTCAAAGATCTGCAACTGCTTAAATTCTGATGTGTATACAGACTGAAGCTGTTATCAGACCTTGAGGATGGTAAAGCTACAAGGACTGTAAGTTGTAGTTATCTAGTAAAACTTTTATGCATTTGTACTTAATATTTTTGACATCATCAAATATCTGTTAAACTTGTATATTATGCTAATTTACAAGTTGGGAGAGATTGTTAGATATATTTGATAATGTCATGACTAATATGATTTGTGTTTAGTTTTCAGATCTTACTTAACAGGACAAATCAGTACTTAACTGGAAATCAGCATTTATACTGAAGTCAGAACTTAAGTTGTCAGAACTTAGGTTATCAGGAGATATTTGTTAGGAGATAATATCAGGACTTAAGGAGACTTTCAAATAAGGAAGGCGGCTGATTGAAAGGAAAGAAGATCAAGACAAACGCAAGAAGAGATATGCATGAAGAAGGAATTCTATGAAGAATAGAATACTTGGAAGAAAAGAAGATATCTAATTGATATATTTTAGGATACAGAATCATATTCAATATCAATTAGCGATTATCTTGTAACTGTATAGTATATAAACACAGACATAGGGTTTACACTATATGTGTTATCATAATCGAAGTTATTATTCATTGTAACCCTAGCAGCTCTCGTGATAATTTGTTCATCACTGAGAGAGAACAGTTTCATATTGTAATAGAGTTTATTGTGTTGAATAAAATCTGTTTTCCGTTACTTGAGTTCTTTAATTCGATTTGATTGTGATAAACACTGCATTCAACCCCCTTCTACAGTGTGTGTGACCAAACATATTACACATACCATGTACTTTTCTAGGTTAAAGTCAGTAACTTATGATGTGTTATCTGTATAATAATAATTTTATTTCGAATATATTATTTATTATAATAAATACATAAATTAAAATTTCAAATAATAATACTATAATCATAAAATCGGGTCGGGTTAGTAAGAGTTTAAATTTTTTGAACCTTGACCCAACCCATTATATTCACATTGACAAAAAATTAAACCAATTAAATTTTGGGTTTTGGATAGTTCGGCTCCGTCGGCCTAAATAAGGGACAGGTTGGGTCGGTTTTGCGGTTTGATCGGTTTTTTATTCACCCTTAGTCATAGTTATTGCGGTGAGAAACTGTGACCAGTAACAAACAAGGCTTAATGATCTTTTGGGCTCTAAGTTTACACTCCTGTACCCATAAACCCTTAAACTTTAAATCCGTAATTTTTCGTCCATCGGGTATTCAAACTATACCTTTTAAATCTTGGGTCGAATTGGGCTGAATAACGTTACAAAAAGGATGGGTTAATTTGGGAAGCCTAATTTCTATATTTCCCTTTAAAAGGAGATGATAATCTCCCGCCCAAATAGAATAGCAACAACCCTTGTAGTTATATACATATATATACCTCATTATATATCTCTCATTTCATCTACAGATTGATTAACAAATATGGATCCCCATTATTGGTGTGGAAAAGCTGATGTGTTGAGAACTTCATGGACAGATGCAAATCCGGGAAGAAGGTTTTGGGGGATGCTTTCGTTACATGGTTAATAATGTGATATAATTAGTAGTAGTTTGTGTTCATATTGTGTGCTTAATTGTTGTATTTGTAGAAACAAAGAAGCAAGGCATGTAACTTTCATTTGTGGTTAAAGCCCCCTATGTGTTAAAGATCAAAAAACGATAATACCAGGGCTGTTGAGGAGAATCGAGAAGCTCGAAGAAGAAGAAGGGGAGAGGCTTGAAGTTATTGTTGCTGGAATGAAAACAAAACGATGGTGAAATGTATTTGTTTATGTTATAGTGTTCATGTTGTTAATTCTTGTACTGATGATGAAGAATAAAGGGGAGATTGTAGTGAAAACACAAAATGAACTAGCTTAATTATGATCCTCCCTCCCCTATACTAGAGATTAATGAATGAAAAATTATGTTTTGCAACTGATAACTGATAATTAAGCATAAGTGATAACAAATTCATACCAAAAGGTGCAAATCAGTTTTGCAATATAACAAAAAATAGAAGGTCATTAAGCATATGCAAAAGTCTGAAATTAAATATGAGCTTTGAAATAATAAAGCAAGAAATAAGAACACCATTCTTCAAGTTTTCTTGTCCTTCCCCTTTCTAGACTGTTTTTCTTTGGCATCATTCCTCAGATTTTTTGAAGTTTCCTCAATTGCAGCTTTAAGAGTACTTGGAGTTATGACACTTTTTTCATGAGATAGGAAATGTTCAGATTTGAGTTTTGTTTTTCCAATTATGGTCTTGAATTTCTTCACAGGAGGCGCCATTATTTCCCCATAATCATTGGGCCTGTGTATGTGTTGTAAAGTTCTCTATGCTGAGAACTTGACCCCTCTGGCATATATTGAGAACTTGACACCTACACAACTGGTTGAGAGCTTGATCCACCTACCACGATTGTGTCACCATCATCATCAAGACATACAGGAGGATCTGGTGTGCTTTTGAACTTTCCAAATGTTTGTTTGATATAAAGCCTGTTACTTCTTCTCAAATTAGCCAGAGACATATAGGAGTGCATGTTTTTTTGTTATGTTGTGTTTTTTTGCACACTCCACACCTGCAGTCAATACCACATAATATCAGACATCAAGCTGCATTATACCAAAACATAAAAAATATGAGACATCAAGTTACAATAATACCTCAAAGTCATCTGTGTGCTTCTTCTTAATCTTGTCACTCCATCTGTAACAATTTGTTTGGTCTTTCTTGGTACAGGCCTTCTCCTCTTTTTCACTACACCATAGATTGCTTATACTAATGATGAGAAAACATTGCCTTCTATGTTATTTATGTTGCAATAGAGTCTATGGAAACAAATAGGCCAAATTTGAGCGTTGCATATGAGTGCGTTGCAATTTCATGATTTAGTAACGAATATAGCAGCTTATTGTAACAAATTTATTTTATTGCAATAGATCAATAGATCAATATATCAATAATTTGTAGTCTACAACAACGCCTAAATAGCATTGCGTTAGCTTAAATTCGTATCACTTAAGTGATTTTAAAGCAACAATATTAGACCAATAGCAATGATTTTAACCAAGATATTGCAATGATTTTGACCCTATTGTAATGATTTTGTAACTTTTTAGCAACATTATTAAATGAAATAGTAACAGTTTTTTTAAAAAAAATAAAAGATACTTGCTGTAAATACTAATATTCAGGCATAAAAGCACGAATTAACTGACAAATTACAATCTAGGCATCAGGTTTACAGCAACCCAAAAGCGGTACCATCACCGTTACAACATAGTCTTACAAAAGTGTTCCAAATCTAAGTCGTGTACATAAATTAGCCATTAAAGTCTACACTAATTTAATTTTAGACTTCAAATATAATCTCCTAGCACTCAAAGTTACCAAAGCTCAGCAAGCCGTTGATAGAACCTGCTTCAATTATAACTTGAATTTTGTCCTTTGTTCCATTAAAAAATGGGAGAATGTCCAACTTGCATCTGTTAGCACCTCATCTTCAGTTGAATAGAGAACACGCTGGAGTATTCTTAAATTTAGACTCAAGTCTCTTGGAAAATGACCAGAAGTTGCGGTACAGTATTCCTTCATAATGTACACATCATTGTGCAGCATCTGACCCAAGAAAAAAATAAAAAAACAAACAATCAGCATTACTTATTATAAGTACTACTTATTTTCAGGACAGGGGCACTAAGTAGTTGTAACGACTGTGAATTTCACGACGTAATTAAGAGAATAAAGTATGATTTTGTAGTGTAATTATAATTTATGTGATTTAATAAAGGGATTAAATGATTTTGTTGGTTAATTATCCTTATTGTATATTAGTAACTGGGAATGTAATATGATGCATTCCAGTTTGATGAGTCAGCTTAGGGTATAAGCTGTGTTGTCGGGCCGTCAGGTAGAACGGAACCCGTCTTAAATGGGATTAAAGTGTTTAAATGTGAACTATGTGTTGTTATGTGAAATGGAAATGCTTATGTAAATATTATATTCTAGTGACATGTCAGTTGGTATAAAGAATTGATTGTGAAGCGTAATTGAAATGCTTAGCTGTGGCGCCCTCCAAACCCGGGTCAGAAGTTTGGGGTCCACACACACACCTTAATTATAACCTGCTTATAACAATAATAAAGATAATAATAATATATGCAATAACCCTACTTACCAATCACCACGGACCGCAACAGGTTAAAGTATGCACACAAGCCACACACACTAATATATTACAAACCGTTCAAATCCCAACTATTTCAAATTCAAACTGAGTATTAAACATTATTACAAACCTTTACAAACTTAAATTATTCCAAAAGAAGCCTACTAGCTCAGCTTTCTCAACCTGAACCCCTAGCTCTCGCGCTGGACTGGGGATCCTCTTTACTGACTGGTTCCTTTTTAACTGGAAAGAATATAAACAACATCGCACGAATGAGCTAACTAGCTCAGCAAGTCACAATGACAAAACTGAGAATAATGATCATCAGGTGAATATGTTTAGGATATCAAGTGAACAATGGATTATGATTTAGAATTGGATATTATACTTTTAATTTAAAAACCAAGGTTAGGCTGCTGATCAGTCACGCACTAACCCCGAGCAAGGCACACAACATTGCTCTAACTACTGGATCCAAGGCACACATTGGCCTAACTTGACCATTATATGGTCTGACCACGAATCTGGTCCACAATTTTATAAAAACAATTCAATTCTAACATAATAACAGAATATGCAATAGTAAACAATAACCGAAATCATTAACAACAATAAATGTTCAACAATGAAAGGGTTTCAATCCTTGTAAGGATCAATAAGGCAATTTAAAAGCTTGGATGCTGGGTAATGAAAGAATTGGATAACAAAGGAATCAACGTTTCAAGGTTTCAAGGATTCGATCTTTCAAAGTATAAGATACCATGGGTTGAGTATATAATAGTTCATTTCAGTGTTTGGTATTTAGTTTGTATGTATTTGTAGAGTAGTATCGTAGATTTGTGGTTCTTGTTTGGATATACAATAATCAATGGATTAGAAAGAATATGATTGATGGCTCAAGGACAATAACTGAAATCAGGATTTAGGTTTCTGTGCTTCAAAGCACTTGCAATATCACAGGATTATCAAGTACTACAATATCTCGAGAAAGTTCAGAACACTTGCCTGGTATTAGCTTACTACACTGCACTCGCTTCCAATCACAACCGTTTTACTCCTCAACTACCTGTTTCCCTTTCCTACGTCTTGCCTCTTCTGCTCACATATCATAAGCATCTATCAATAATTTACTCATGGAATTCTATTCAACACATACTTCTATCTACCCTTCATTTTACCCAAATCCGATTAACGGATTAAAAGTTATGCAATAATCAAGTAAACACCGAATATATAGACCGACAGTCAATTAACAAGTCACATGTAGCACATAATACATCACGTAATCAATGATATATTATTTATAAAGAAGTCTCGGGTCATAAATAGGCTTTCTGGTATTTAAAATGATTTTTAAAACATTTTTCGGAATTAAAACGGGTCGTTGGATCAATTTCGGGTTAATCAACAGGGTTCGGTTGGCCCATTCTGGCTCCGAAATAATTTTAGAATAATTATCGAGCCTTGGAAATAATTTAGAATAATATTTTAAAGCTCGAAACTATTTTTCAGAATTTTTAAATCATTTTTAAATAATTAAATCTAATTAAATAACTAATTAAAATCAATTAATAATTAATTAAATCAATTAATCAATTAATTTTTGAATTAATTGACCAATTAATCAATTATAAATTAACTGAAATTAATTAACTAATTAATTTAGATTTATTTGTGAATTAAAAATAATTTTCAGAATTAAAATAATAATTTTTAGAATTTTCAAAAATTAAAAACGAATTTTTATAATAAAAATAAATAGGAAATATGATTTTTAAACATTTTATAAACAGGAATCCTAAATTTGCAAAGTCTGGAAACTTCAGGGACCTAACTGTATCGTCCCCAAAAGTCCAGGGACCAAACGGCAATTTTACACCTCGTCGCCGGAATACAGTCGGGTTCGCCGGAGAACACGATTCTGACCTCCTCACCTTACCACAAGCTCCAGATCACATCTACAAATTACCAGGAATACAATCATGCAATCAAAACAACTTAACAATACCTGAGTTGGCCGGAATTTAGCCGTGAAGTTTTCCAGTTTCCGGCGAACATCGGAAAACTTCAAAACACAACTCCCTTCTCTACAGACCTCGTTGGTTCATGAAACTTATACGACTAGATTGTAAATTTCACAGAGAACACAACCCACTATAACACAACATCAATCTATCACAGAATAAGAAACCCCCAAATTTCAATTAAGAACATTCATACGGGTTATAAAGCCTAATTATGAAATTCGAAAATTAAACCCACTTTTGAGCATGTTATTGAACTCCAAATCAGACGTATGACATATGAAAATCATCAGGAAAACAAGCTCTACAACATGCAATCATCAAATCATACAAACAATCATCCGAACAAAAATTCATATTTTTAATAAAATAAATTCGAAAATAAATAAATTTTTAGAAAAATAACCTTGATTTCTGCAGTGAAACAAAGCTCAAAATCAGATAGAACACCTCAAATCCTTCGTTTTGGTTACTCAAGCTTTTGAAAACAGAGATCGGTAACGCCTTTGTTTTGCTGTTTGATTCTTAGAACAGTTTATGTAATTAGGGCTTTTCTCTGAAAATTATATAATTATCTGTCTGCAAATGATTTTGATACGAAATAAAATACGGTAAAAGGCTATTTATAATTACGGAAAATTAGTATCCCGTTGGATCATTCCCGATATAAAACGGTACGTTTATTTGTAAAAACTGATCCAAACGGTATCGGTTTTCGGGATAATTATCCAAATCAGTACAATTTGTACTGCGGTCTTGGTCTCAGCGCCTGGTTACACGTATTACGAAGTGATAATTGGGATAGTTTAATAAAAAGCTCCCGTTTATCGAAAATACGGGTTTTATTGATTTACCGAAACGAATATTGTATCAAAAATGTTGCGCCGGGACCCGCGCAGGACAAACCGTAAGCCGGATCGAAAAAGTCGAAACATGGAATATGCTCGGAATATTACAATTAGGTTAGGAAGGAGTTCTCGAAAGAGTTTCGGGTTCCAAAAACATAACAACGGTTGACGTCGATTGGTTCCCGTTTTTATAAAATAGATTTTAATTACCCGGAAAAAGATTTTAAAAATTTCATATGATTCTTATAAATCCATAAACCAACATAAAAATAATTAGGAAGATATGACAATTATCTATATTTTATTTTGGACATATAAAAATTAAAATACTCAATTAATATTATTTTTGAATATTCAAGTATAGATAACACTTAACAATTAGCTCATAGAATAGATACTGAACACACATAATAATTATATAATAGCAAAAATAATTACACGATATATCCCGGATATTACATTAGCGTCGGGCCGTCAAGCAGAACGCGACCCGATACGCGAAAAGGGGAATAATAATAATAATAATAATAATAATAATAAAGGAAAATTTGTGATCGAGTATGAGTCGTGATACGTGGATATGTGCTATTGCTTGGAAATATGCTTGTTTATATGCTCTGCTGATTTTTAAATGATTTTAAGGGATTTATTTGATTTAAAATAAGGTTTATTGGACCTTTAAATGTTTTTATAAAATTATCCGAGTATTTCAAGGTGTGAAAGTTGTTTTGTTATCTTCAAAATAGTCCTAGAGACTTTATAAAAATGATAGATGGATTTATTTCGTGATCGGTGTATTTTAAAATGATTTTATCGAGTTATAATTCTATTTTGAGCGCAATCTTGTAAAATCCGTAATAAATCAACCGTTCGCTCAAAAATTATTTTAAAAATATGGTTGAAAAGCTAATTTCGAGATCTATGTTCTAAAATTATTATTCATTTCATTCCCATCTTTTCTGAGAGATTTATTTCTTGTTTAAATTCATTTTTAGATTGAGAATAAAAGAAAAGAGAAAAGAAAAATCAAAGTATGTTGCAATGACCATATTACCCTTGCCAAACTAATATATATACTCCATCCCCTCCCCTTTTCTTTTCTTTCACCTCGTGCACTCTCTCTCTCTTCTCTCACTTTCTCTCATCTCTCTCTTTTCTCTCTCTCACTCTCTCTACCTATCTCTCGGTATATAGCCTCTCTCCCTCTCTATTTCTTTGAAAACCTCCATGAATTCTTATCCTTATTCCACATATGAGCTTTAAACCTTGTGTATATGTGTATTTATGCTTGCATGCGAGTGTGTGTGCGCGATGGGTTCGGTTTTGAGCCGAGTATCGAGTCTTTGTTTCTTTCGAATGCTTAATTGCAATATCTGTGATTTCTGTGAAGATTGAGTCTTGCATGCGTGTGTTGCTGTGTTTTTGGAAGTTAATCATAGTTTTTAAGGTTGGAAACCCCCGAATGGGGGCACCACCATGAAACCACCGTCACCAGTGATGAACTCCGGTGAACCGGTGGTGAGTAATGATGTATAAACGGAACTCTACAATATTGAAACTTAATTTTGATAGTTGCATATGGTGTTTTCTATAAAACCGAATGGATTCTTGATTTTTAAAAGAATTAAGTTGATTTCTATGGATGTGTATGACTTGTTAATGATTATTCTTAGAATTCTTTTGATTTTATTGATTGGTGAACTTAGTTTGATAGATGCATGTGATGGTATTGTTTAAGGTGCAAATTTGGTTAGTTTTGTTCAAAAGAAAGTGATATTAAGGACTGATCTTGCTAAATTGGAGTTAAAATAAGTTTAATTGGTGAAATTATCTTTGCATGTTGTTGTTTTACTTGGAGCCGAATGGGTTTTGTTTTTGAAAGTAAATAAGTTGATTTTTGGTTAATAAACAAGAGTTATAGATGATTATTGATGGGATAGAATGAATTGTGAGATTATAAGTTGGAATTAGTACATGCATGTTGTAATCTTTTGTATTTTCTAATGATCTTGGATTGGTTTAAGGTTGATAAGTTGATTTGGTTGATTGAAAGTGATGTTTAATATAAATGATAGCATTAGACTAGTTGCATGTGATTTTGGATGGTTTTGTGTTGTGTTGGGGTTCGAATTTGTGAATTAAAAGGAGAGAATTATTAAAATTGATTATGGCTTATAATCATTCGAATTTTAACTATTGTATTTGAGGTTTTTGATTTAAGAATATTCAGTTGATTTGATTCTAGAATCTGGTTAAATGAGTGCATGATAATGTAGTTCATACGATTGATTCGAAATGTTGATAAAAAGAAAAAAGGGTTGAGTTGCTTGTTATTGAGTCATGTGATTATTGTTCAAACCTTATAATAACCCTTTTATTCATATCTTGATCACCTGTTAATACCTTGAATTCTTGTAAACCCTATAAGAACCTTTATGAACCCCTTGTGTAATAATCCTTCATCCCTTTGTAATCTTATCCATGATGACCCTTAGAACTGCTATGATTCCCTACCTTGTAAATCTTGTGATCAGTTGATCAAGATCCTTCGCATTGAACTTTGATTACCTTTGATTCATTCACTTTCTTTGAATCCTTGAAATTGAACTTAAGAATGAGTTTTGGCTTGAAAGATTCTGAATGATTTCATATTCTTGGTAATGATAAAATGAACTTAGTAAAACCTTTCTTTTCCAACACAAGGTTTTCCAAATGAATTCCTGATGGATTGGATTGAGACGTTAGAGACTAGTGGGACCAGTCTAGTCATAAGAGGGTAGCGGGGCTAGTCCGATTTAAGGCTGAAATTATGCCATAGGTACCTTAAAGACCGGATGGATGTAACGCCCCCAAATCCGGGGTCAGGAATCTGGGTCGTCACGGAATCCTTCAATCAGCTGTAACCTGCATTAACTCAATAATCCAATAATTCCATATCACAGACCCCCAATCTCACACACTCACAAGTTATAGCCTTAAAAATGATGTACGATAAGTATCATCTGTTATTAAAACTCAAATGTACTTTACAGGATCTCAAACAATTATTCATAACCTCTACATGAAGTTACAATAATTACGACTGATATTTTATACCTATCTGATACTCTGGCCCACCTGAGACAAAGCTGCCAGGGATTCTCCCCATGACTGCAAGCGACTAAGTCCCACACCGGCACACTGGTTATCTGTTGTGTTGTGTCATTTAAAATAAAGCAAGAGTGAGTTATAATGCCCAGCATAATAATGTACAGTATGAAATGACTGTATGATAAACTCAAGTAAAACGTCATATATGATAAATATGTTTTCTTCAAAAATAGTTTTCCTTGGTGATACACACCTCCTTATGAAAACAGTTCTTTAATGGATTATTATCATGCGAATACCTTAATGGTAAACCCAACACCTAGGCTCGAGTTACGGTATTGCATCACAATTCCAATTGGAAGAATAGGACATTCGTTGGAGCCACCGCATACGATGATCAGTCGTACTACGGAAATATTAACCTTTTCTATATGTAGATGGATGATTCCCTTTTTATTTTCGGTTATCACCCTGGCCGCATTCGGGCCTTTTCTGTGTCCGCCCCTCTCAGGTACACACTTCGCGTATATCCCTCTCAAGACACGATTTTGCGTCCATCCCTCTCAGGTACGCATACTCCACATGTTCATCAGTATATAAGATACCTTCTCATGTGGTAGTAAATTGGTAGTCTCCACAGTCCACAAAGTACTGGAGTCTACCCCTCCTTGTCCTTATAAGAATCCCATCATATATATGGAACTTATATTGTTCCCCAAGCATATTGCTTGTTGATAGGTACACTTGGATATGTACATATATATGCACTTCCGAGAATTTTCGGAGAAAGTATTAAGGATGTGAGTTGACCGTTGTCAACATATTTGTTATATAAGGGAGGGTTTCTTTTGAAACTATAATCAAAATAATTAAGATAAGTCGAGATAATATTCTCAGTCGTTCTGAAATTATTCGAATGATTTTCGGAAAATCATAAAGTATTTTAAATCAGATTTTATGATTTTTAAATCATAAATAAATCATTTAATAAATAATTAAATATTAAATATTAATCGTTAAATAATTAAACCTCGAATAATTATACTTTAAAAGAATATTTAAAATAATATTCCTCAACTAATTTATATTTAAGTAATTTAAAGTAATCTTTAATAATAAATAAGGTTTGAAATAAATAATCGTTGGTGAATACTTCTCCTATAATAATTGAACAATGAAATAATATCCATTATTCGAGTAATTAAATCTAGTTGAGGGAATACGATCTTTGGAAATCGTTTCAATAAAAGTTTGAGGTATTTAATGTTTCGCAAGTGGACATCGAGTCCCTTGGAATAAAATAAGTGCAGACTTTTGATCGTCCAAAACATCACCGAGATGATTCTCTGGTTTTTACTATAATATACATACCGACCGACTCTCGGTCTATAATATACATGTCACGCTACTCTCTAGCGTTAACATTTCTCAAATATAACAACTCCGGAATACTTCTGGGTTTTTATAAACTTACACCGACCAATCCTCGGTCTAAATATATCGTTTCAAATCTGATACATTTATTATACCAAAATTATCATATCTTATGATTCAGTATATAACAATTTATAAATCTCCATAAAACATTTATCATGCATATATTGCAGTATTTAAAAGCAATCACAACATAACAGTTCTGAAAAGGTAGGGTTTGAAAACTTGCCTGGAGTCCAAGACACGTTTCCCCGACTTCCTCTCGTTCTGGATTTTCTAATCAGCAAACATCATAATCTTAATCAGTATTCCTACTCTCATCACCAACTTATATTTCTATTAAGTTAGATTGGGTTGGGTTAGAGTTTAACAAATTTTAACTTTTATGCAACCCAACCCAACCCGTTACATTATATACATTATATCATTATATATATAGCTACTACAAAAAAAACTCTCTGATAATGAAAATTAGAAAGTAAAAATAAAAAAATTTATGAATCACATCGAAACATATCACATATGGTATGCAAAGTGATCATTGGGAGATGGAGAAAAATACAGTGATGTCGGTTTTTTTAAAAAAAACTCACCGTTTGACGGGAAAAATTAAATTAAAAGGAAGGGGAAAAACTGGGATTTTGTAGGGGAGGGTTTAATTTAATTTCATGTAGTGCTTAGGGGCCCTTATATTATATACATACAGTGGCTTAGATTAATTTTTAGTTTCCATTTTAAATTTGGTTTTATATAATCATTTTTTTTATTTTCCATTTTAAATTTGGTTTTATTTATTATTTGTGTATACATACATACATATATTATTTTATTTATAAAGTAATTTACATACATTATATAAAAACAAGTTTCAACTAAAGTTAAAATACATTATTACAGTAAAATCCTCGAAATAGTTTTATGTCAGGTATATAAGCTACTGCAATTGTATACTCAAAATACTTGACCAAGGATATATATTTTTTTTAAAATGAACCTTGTTTAAATCATAATAGCAGTATAATTGTTTATTTTTTTTAAGTAGCGGCTAATGTATAATCTTTTGAATATTTATATACAGAACTTTATGTTCCATCATCAATTTTTTCTATTTTGGTCTTCCAGACATGCTCCCATGTCAAAAACAATTTCAATTTAGAATTGTATGTTACAATTTTCATCGTTCATGGATTAATTTTAGATTTTAATTTTGTATTCTTATGTCGGAATTGAACCATGATAAAGGTTTAACCTAACCCGAACAACCGGATCCAACCCCATATATATATATAATAAGGTTGAGTCAAACATATATGTTTATGTTGACCGGTTACAATTTTTACAAACCAAACTAAGTGGGCCTAGCCTGGTCATTTTTATCCTGTAACGTGGCCAATCTTATCCAGGTTCACCCCTATCATGTATGCATGATCAGAAGAGAAAGCAAAGAAAGGATAAAAGGAAAGGAGTAAAATATTAAATTGTAATGGTCATATATTTAGGAATTTGTAATATGATTGTAAATAGTAATTTCTTGGCTGAAATTTAGTTAGTGCCCAATTCTTAATATAAGTGTGTAATGATAACACATATTTTGCATTAAATTTTAATTTAAACAAGGTCAATTATCAAATGAAAGAGCAAGTTTCTCTTAACTTTGTCAATGCTGCAATGTTTTAATTACTATTTTTTTAAATAATTTTTGAACAACTGTAAATTTAATTTAATATCATATTAAGAATGATTGGATTTAATCTAAACTTATTATTTATTTATTTATTTTAAGTTATGATTTGGTTTAATAAATTGGCATTTGTTAGCCACGTTGTAGTATTAGAATGAGTCAGTAACTTGTTTCAGTTTATTTAGGAGAGTTATGGAGTAGTTAGGAGTGTGAGAGATTTTTTAGGTGAGAGTTGCTAGTTTGTAGGAAGCAGTTTTCAACTATTTTTTTTAAATTCTGCGTGTATGCTTTCAGTTTTCTACCAGCAAGAAATAAACATATAAGTTTTACCCTTTATCGTTTCAAATTACACAAGTGTGTGTTGTGTATACCAGTTCTGTTATTCAATATTTGGTATTAGAGCTTGGTCGTGTATGCCCAAGTATATGCCAAAGACGGGAACAATGGAAGTGTCAAAACCAAAGGAGGGATCGAGCGGACTCAGTTATCCTATGTTGGAAAGGAATAAATATACGACATGGTCACTAAAAATGAAAGTGTTCATGGAGGCACAAGCCGTGTGGGAGGCAGTGGAGTCCGACGAAAAGAAACAGGTCGAGGGACGAATAGATAAAATAGTGTTGGCAATCATTTTTAAGGGAATCCCGGTGTAATATCTGGGAAAATTATATGAATATTCTATGTTAATTAAATAAATATTGTGGGTTTATATAAGTTAAAATGATTATTGCCCTGATATTATGTGTTATAACTGTTGTTTGTGTTCCCGTGCGGACCAGAAAACTTTTTGATTGGTTAATATGTGTTTAAACTGCATTTATATGAATCGATTTACAATCTAGACTCGTATTTATTTGTGTTTTTATCTAGGTACTCATTTTCTCTTGTTTTATGTGAAGTTGAATGTACTTTACGTGTTTTCGGGGTTTTCTGATAATTTAGGAGTTGTTTTATTTTTCAAAAATCGACTGACCGGAACCCCCACTGGGACGTCGAAGCCCACAAAATTGGTATTCTCATTTTTTTTATAAAATCATATGCATTTAAAATATCGATAATTTTTGAATTTTTAAATTATTTGAAAATTTTGGGGAATTTTGATATAAATTTTATGTTTAATTTTTTTTAAAGTTATTTCCTGTAAATTATTAATTTCGGGCTTTTATTTTAAAATGCGAGATCGAGTCGCCAATTTGTGATTTATCGGGATAAGTTACTGAGTATAAATAACCTCAATGTTTATCTATATGATTTAATAAAAAATTCAGAAACCAAAACAGATAAACACATTCTTATTCCTTATCTGATAGTCTCGAAAGTATATTTCAAGGGAAGCAATTTCTGATCGGATTACATACATGTTTGTATTGTTATTGATACCGGATTAACGCTATAATTAAGACAAGCAAATCAATGCCAGAATCGTGTACTAAGGTCGGATTTCTGTTCCAAATTTTGTTCGTCGGAATCGACGAATTTCGAATTAAGTAATTGATGATTGTTTGAACTTTTTTTGATGTTATGAGCATCTATATTATTATTTAAAGGACTGATTTGTGTATATAATTTTAGTAATTAGGTTCGATTTAGTAAAAATCAAATGTTTAGTTTTATATAGTTGAATTTTGAATTGTTTTAAATTTGTTCTTGATTTTTGATTATAAGATAAACAGCAGTAGTTTAGGCATGTTCTGGGCTTTAATTTTATATATTGAACGTTTGTTTTGGGTGAGAAATCGAGGAGTTTGAGGTGTTGGCCGGATAAAATTGAGCTCGCCGGAGAGGGAGTCGTTTATGGCCGGAGTTGTTGACGGGTGGATGATGCTCCGGCGATAATCACATTTCTGGGTTCCTTGTGTAATTTAGAACGTATTAGGATTAAAACCAACTCGTTTGGTCCAGGTTTGGCTGAGATCGGTGCTCGCCGGCTTTTTCCCGCGGCGGCCGGTTTCTGGATTTGGTTGAACACCGGTGGGTCGTTCTTGAGCGACCCGAATTCGTTCTTGAACGACTCGTTTTTTTAAATATAATCCGAGTTCAATCGGTCTTCCCCAATTGCAAAATTCAGAAATCTGTTTCTACAGATTTTCTATTAAAAATAATTCAGAATTCTATTTTATTTTTAAAATCTTATTTATTTAATTTCAAAAATCATTTACTTTAATTTCAAAAATCATTTACTTATTATTTTAAATTCTAAAAATTGTTTATTTAATTATTTTAAATTCCAAAAATTATTTTCTTTTATTATCATCAAAAATTTAATTTGATTTAATTATTTATAATTTATTTTAGTTAATTATTGATGAATTTAATTAATTGATTAAATTATTTAATTAATTAATTTTATTTATATATAGGTAAATAAATATAAATTATTTATAATTAATTCAAATAAGACTTAAAAATTATTTTTTTAAAACTTTTAAAAATTATATTTTGGTATTAAAAATCAATTAATATTATTATTAATTGATTTATTTCTATTTATTTCTTATTTTATTCGTAATAAATAAATCGTTCATCCGTTTAATACGAAGCGAATGCGTATAGACTCTGAAAAACATTACGCTTTCAATAAAAATGCTTTTGAGGCCTAATTTCTTTTGTAATGCAATGTCATTTGAATTGTGTATCAGTCTGAGTAGGTATTTAATCGATAAACACTGTTATTTATCTGATTTCTATTTTGAATGTTCTGAAACCTATTTGTGGACTATCTGATTTATGTATTACATGAAAAATATGAATACATGTTATATGAATAACATGATTACGTGCTATGTGATATTCATGCTATATGTTTACAGTTTTAGAATGCCATGATTAATTATAAATGATCGGGTAGACGTCAAGATGTCTAGTTACATCAATTGAGTTTAGTTTCTGTTAATTAAGATAGTCCTTTCATTTATAGAATCTAGTAGCAAGGAGTGCAGTCAAGTATTAGGCGGATTCAGTAGCCAGCAGCTATAAGCCAAGGTTTTAGTGAAAGGTTATGAAGCATACCAGGCAAGTATTCCTACCTTCACTTATTATTCCAGTGATGTTTATTATGAATCCAGTTATGCAAATATCTATATCTTCACTTATCATTCAAGTGATATTGACTCTGAACTTTATTATATTAGTTTCTATACTATTCTAAGTTCAGAATAGTTAAACATTTTGCATTTCACTATAAATTACTCTATACAGTAACACTTTGAGTTGAGATTAGCGAATAACTAATTATTCTAGTTATTTCACCATCGGTTGTTGATATAACTCTGGACCATGAGAAATGGAGAGTTATGTTATTACGGATGTTATTTGATTTGACTCTTTTGATAAAAAATTGTTTTTATGGATTGGATGGTTGCGCTAGAGGCCGTGGCGGCGGTCTAGTGTGAGCTATGTATTATACAAGATATAATACCTTGCTAGGCCTATATATGCCTTGGGAACCCCTTTGTTTAGTTGGATATGCTTCGGCATACCGGTGTTGCTCCGAGGCTGATCATCGGTGGCAAACACCGTCGTTCGAGGATTCTAATCCAAAACAAAAAGATATATATAAAAATGTTGTTTATTATCAAAATTTATATCAGTTTTTATACTGTTTAGGTACTGTTGTTTGGTTTTGTTCATCAGATATATTGTTGTTGTTTTAAATCATAAGCTATATACTGCTTGCTGAGCATTTCTTTCACTCATACTTGTTTATTATTCTGATTCTTTCAGCTAGGCCAGAGCAGGCCTGAGTTCCAGGTACGATCAGAAGTCGAGTGCTTGTGAATAATGTGGTGTTTTTTACAGGTAGACTATTTGGGACGTTAAATACTCTAGAGGTTTTTAATAAAATTTGAAGAGTTTGTAAAACTAATTAGACTTATGGTTTGTAATAAACACTTGGTTTGTATTAGTGTTTGTTCCATACTATAACCTGTAATCGATCGAGTTGCATGCAAGGGGTCATATTTATTATATTATTCCGTTGTGTTTATTATACTTTGGTTTATCGATTACTGACCCCCAAATCTAGACCCCTGGTTTGAAGGGCATCACACCCGGAGGACATTCTGTTGTCCGTTGCAGAATAGAAATCGGCCAAAGAGGTCTGGGAGGCCATTAAAACCATGTGTGTTTGGGCTGACAGAGTAAAAAAGGCAAAGGTACAGACCTTAAGAGTCGAGCTGGAGTCCTTGAGCATGAAAGAGACAGAACAAATCGATGATTTCTGCATGAAGTTGTGTGGCATTGTGACGAACATACGGTTTCTAGGCGAGATGATGGTAGAGTCATATGTTGTTAAGAAGCTTTTGAGAGCAGTACCACCTAAATACCTCCAAATTGCCTCTATAATTGAATAGTTTGGCCATCTTGAGGTGATGATAGTGGAAGAAACAGTTGGGCGACTAAAAGTTCATAAGGAGCGAATTCATGGGCTAACAGAGACTTTTAGAAAATAACTGCTCTTGACAAAAGAGGAGTGGTCAAATAGAGAAGCATCTGATGAAAAATTATTGCTCATAAGAGAGGAGTGGTTAAAGAAAACGTCACCCAACCAGAATGGCGGGCATGACAATGAGTATCAAAACAAGGATGAGAATCGAGGAAGTCGAGATAAAAGTAATGTGAGGTTCTTCAACTACGGTATCTTGGGACATTATGCCTCAGAATGTCGAAAATCAAAATGTAAGAAAGAACAAAAATAAGAAGCTAATTTGATTCAAGCTGATGACGACGAGCCAGCATTACTTTTAACAGAATGTGATGAAAAAGAAAAAAACATGTTTCTGCTAGACGAAAAGAATGCGATACTAAAATTAAAGCAGAATGGTGAAGCGAGGATAGAGTCTAACATGTGGTATCTCGACAACGGAGCAAGCAATCATATGACCGGTTACGATCGAAATTTGCTGAGCTAGATGAAACTGTGATTGGTGAAGTCAGGTTTGGTGATGGTTTAACTATAATAATAAAAGGAAAGGGGTCTGTGAGTCTTAGCTGCCCGAATGGTGAAGAACATGGGCTCTGAGAAGTGTATTTCATCCCTAGTCTCTGCAATAATATCATGAATTTAGGACAATTGGCGGAGGAAGGTTGTAAAGTATTTTGCATGGGAATTATTTGTGGGTCAATGATAAGGTAGAGAGGTTGTTAATGAAAGTAAAATGCTCAAATAATAGGTTGTATAAATTGATCACCGAGGGGAGCAAATCAGCGTGTAAAATGGCAAAAATAAAAGAAGAGTCATGGTTGTGGCACCACAGACCTTGACACGTGAACTTCAAAGCCATGACTCTTATGTCTGAGAAGGAGATGGCACATAGCCTGCCGAAGGTTGTTGAACCTAAAGAAATTTGTAGAGGGTGTTTAATATCAAAACATGCCAGAAATTCATTCCCACGGTAGACAACTTTTAATGCTTCAAAGGTCCTAGAGCTTGTGCACGGAGATATTTGTTATCCTATATCACCACCCACCCCTGGAGGCAACAGGTACTTTTTCTTGTTGGTAGATGACTTTAGCAGATTGATGTGGGTTTATTTTTTAAAAACAAAAGGTGAGGCATTTGAATCTTTTCAAAAGTTTAAAGCTTTAGGTTAAGATCAACCTGAACGATGAATCAAGGTGTTTAGGACAGACAGGGGCGGGGAGTTTTGCTCTAATGAGAGAGCCGGTGTTGAAAGGCACTACATATCTCCTTATTTCCGCAATAAAATGGTGTGGTGGAGCGGAGAAATAGGATTTTGTACCAATGGCGAGAAGCATTTTGAAAATAAAAATATGCCGTGCAAGTTTTTGGGGGAAGCAGTGAGGCACTCAATCTATGTTTTGAATCGCTTGCCACTCGTGTACTCGTTGGCAAGACTCCGTACGAAGCATGGTCAGGTAAAATACCAAATCTTGCACATTTGAAAGTTTTCGGATGCATTGCTCATATGAAAATACCTAATGTGCATGTTAGTAAGCTAGATGATCGAAGTAAAATATTGGTGTATTTAGGAAAAGAACCAGGAACCAAAGTTTGCAGGTTGTATGACCCAAGAAGAAATTCTTTACATGTTAGTAGAGATATTGTTTTTGAAGAAAATAAAAGTTGGCCCTGGGAACAAGAGTCTAAAGAAAACTCTACACAAGGATCATTTGTTTTAATCGAAGGAAATTCAGGTGAAGAGAATAATGATGATTTCGAAGCAACAACTTCAGTGAATGATAATTTCGAAGTTGCAACACCAGTTTAAGCACCTATGCCTGACTCCAGTCAACTCTCCAAAGAAGAAAGCGAGTCTAGACGTTATAGATGGCTCAGTGACATTTATAACGATACTGAGGAAGTGGAATTACATGATGCACTAATGTTAATGGGAGTGGATAAACCAGTGTGTTATAGTCAGGCAATTAAAGAAAAATTCTGGGAAAAAGCAATACAAAACGAGATCTGAGCTATAGAAAGAAATGGCACTTGGAATTTGGTGGAGTTGCCTGCTGGACACAAACCCATTGGGTTAAAGTGGGCAAACAAATTGAAGAAGGACACAAAATGAAAAAATATTAAGTACAAGGCCCAGCTTATAGCAAAGGGCTATATTTAGAAGCAATGTGTGGATTATGAAGAGTTGTTCGCTCCGGTAACAAGGTTGGAAAGGGTAAGGCTGCTGTTGGCACTCGTAGCTAAGAATAGTTAGGAGATTCATCATTTTGATGTAAAATACGCTTTCTTCAATGGCGAACTCAGTGAGCATGTGTATGTGAGCCAACCTGAAGGTTTATAATTAGAGGAAAGGAACATCTTATCTATAAGTTGGTAAAAGCTTTATATGGTTTGAGACAGGCTGCACGGGCCTGGTACGCGGAGCTTACCCGGTGCCTAGAAAAGTTGGGTTTCATCAAGGGTCCGTATGAACCAACTGTGTATACAAAGCGATATAGGGATGAAACTTTGAGATGAGTGATCTGGGAAGACTTTCACATTATCTGGGAATTGAGGTTAAGCAAGGAAAGGATGGCATAGAGTTGAAGTAAACAACATACGCGAAGAAAATTATGCAGAAGGCATGTTTATTGGAGTGCAACCCAGTAAAATATCCAATGGAGGAGAGATTACAGCTGCATAAAGATGAAGATGGGAAGCCAGTTGATCCTACTCAATTTAAAATTATGGTAGGAGGCCTTTGATACTTGGTGCATACCCGTCCTGAGATAGAATTTGCTGTAGGGATTGTTAGTCGTTACATGGAGAGACCCACATTTCTTCATTATAATGTAGTGAAATGAATATTAAGATATGTAAAAGGAACTATGGAATATGGTTTGAATTATGCGAGAGGCTCGGGAAACTACATTTTATATGGTTTTACATATAGTGATTTGGGAGGAAATATAGAAGACAGGAAGAGTAGTGGGGGTATGGTGTTCTATCTCGATGACAGTTTAATAACTTGGGTGTCTCAGAAACAGAGGTGTATCGCACTCTCATCTTGCGAGGCTGAGTTCATGGCTTCCACTGTTGCAACATGTCAAGCAGTTTGGTTGCGGAAGTTACTCAGTCTATTAGGTTACACAACACTATAGAAGGGGGTTGAATATAGTGCTTATACAATCAAATCAATTTCAACACAAGTATGTAACAAAGATCAAGTATATTCAAATAAACTCTGTTACAATAGAACTGTTGTTCTCTCTCAGTGATGAACAATATCACTAAGAGCTGCTAGGTTATAATGAATAATGTTTCTCGATAATGATAACACATATAATGTAAACCCTAAGTCTGTGTTTATATAGTACACAGTTACAAGATATCTTCTAATTGATATGGAATATAATTCTCTCTCCTAAAATATATCAATCAGATATCTTCTACAAGTCTTCTAGTCCTCTAACTCTTCATGCATATCTTCTTTTGTCTTAGTCCAGATCTTCTCCTGTAAATCAGCTGCATTCCTTATCTGAAGTCTTCCCGTACTTAAGTTCTGATATATATCTTCTGACACCTTAAGTTCTGATATTAAGTTCTGACTTCAGTAAGTTCTGATTTCAGTAAGTCCTGATATGTCCTGTTGTTAAGTTCTGAAAATTAAACATAAATCAGATTAGACATGACATCTCAAATATATCTAACAATCTCCCCCAACTTGTAAATTATGAAAAATATACAAGTTAATAGATTTGATGATGTCAAAAACATTTTAAGTACAAATACAATGAGAGTTTAAATAGACAATTAACTACAACTTACAGTCCTTATAGCTTTTACCAATCTCACTGAGTCAATCTGAATCCAAAGTGATTCTTGACAAAGTTTGATATCATCTTTTCTTCTTTATTCCTCAGGACTTGAGATAGTGTAGCTTTCACTTGCTTCACTTCTTCATTCTGAATTCCAATATGGTAGATTGCAGTCCTTAATGCTGAGATATCATCAAGTCTAATTACCCTTGGATGAGAAGAATCTTCATTGTAGCACAGACATTTCTCTTTCAGAATGACTTCAAGTTTAGCAGTATCCTTCTTCATTGGAATTTCACTTCCATCATCTTCAACTATGTTTGGAATAAATTCTGTAACTCTTGAACCATAAATTCTTGCTTTATCTCTTATGGTCTTCATTATGAAATTTGACCATCTCCTAGTAATCTCAAACTTTATCTCTAAAAGATAATGAAAGAATTGAAGTTCTTTCAGAGATTTGTTCAGCACATCTGATTCAGACATTTGATATGTTCTTCCATCTTCAAGAAATAGAATCAGATTTTCTTTGACATTATGCTTATCATGAGCATCCGGTACCACTTGAACAGATATAACCTTATCAAGGTGTTTCCGTGTAACTTCTTCAAGAGGTTTGTCAGTCAATAAAAATGGATCTCTTGTAAGCACTTCAACTCCCGTCTTGATCTTGGCTTCATCAGAACCTAGTCCAGCTCTGTCTCTTGCTTCTCTGGCTTTCAATCCAACAGTCATGAAACAGATAACAATTGGCTTTTCTTTGGGTCTGATGGTTTGACATTCTTCCATAAGAGTTTCTTTTTATCAGCAACTTTCATCTTGTCTAAATCAACTTGAGCACTGTCAGAGATTGATTTTTTGATGACTTGATCAGAATTTGTTGTTTCTTCCGTAGCTTGCTGTTCTTCATTCTGAACAACTTGAGCTTTGTCAGAGGTTGTCTTGGATTCTTCAGTTATCTTCCTTCTTTTCAGAATTTGAACAGTTTCATCTTCAACAGCAGTATCATCACAAACTTGAACCATTTTGCACACTGGTTTCATCAGGATTTGAGAAATTTTCATCTACTGCGGCTTTGCTGGTTCATCAACTTTTCCTTTCCCTTTATTTTAATATCTGGGACATATCGTGTAATTATTTTTGCTAATAAATAAATATTATGCATGTTCAGTATTTATTCTGTGAATTAATTGTTAAGTGGTATATGTATTTGGATGTTTAAAAATAATATCAATTGAGTATTTTAATTTTTACATGTCCAAAATAAAATATAAATAATTGTCATTCTTCCTATTTATTTTTATGTTGATTTATGATTTTATAGGAAATTTATGGATTTAATAAAATCTTTTTCCGAGTATCTATAAACTATTTTATATAATCGGGAACCAACCGACGTCACCCGTTTTTACGTTTTTATAACCCGAAACTCTTCTGAGAACTCCTTCCTAACCTAATTGCAATATTCTGAGCATTTTCCATGTTTCGACTTTTTCGATCCGGCGTACGGTTTGTCCTGTGCGGGTCCCGGTGCAATATTTTCGATACATTATTCGTTTCGGTAATTCAATAAAACTCGTTTTTTTGATAAACAGGATCTTTTTATTAAACTATTACAATTATCACCTCGTAATGCGTGTAACCAGGCGCTGAGACCAAGACCGCATTACAAATTGTACGGATTTGGATAATTATCCCGAAAACCGGTACCGTTTGGATCTGTTTTTATAAATAAACGTATCATTTTGTATCCGGAATGATCGAACGGGATACTAATTTTTCGTAATTATAAATAGCCTTTACCGTATTTTATTTCATACTGAAAATCATTTGCAAACAATAATTATAGAATTTTCCAGAGAAAAACCCTAATTTCATAAAACCTACCGAGAATCAAACCTCAATTTCAAGGTGTTACCGGAATCCGTTGGTGAAGCTCGAGTACTCAAATCAAAGCTCATGAAATATACTATCAGAATCTGTGCTTCATATCACTGCATAATCAAAGGTTTATTTTTTGTAATTTTATTTATTTTCGAATTATTTTGATTAAAAATATGAATTTTTGTACGAATGATTGTTTGAATGATTTGATGCTTGCATGTTGGAGAGCTTGTTCTCCTGATGATTTTCATATGTCATATGACTGATTTGGAGTTCAATAACATGTTCAAAATTGAGTTTAATTTTCGAATTTTAAAATTAGGGTTTATAACCCGTATGAATGTTCTTAATTGAAAATTAGGGCTTTTTGTTTTAGGGATTATTAGCTGTTGAAATATAGTGGGTTGTGTTCCTTATGAAATTTGCAATCGATTGGTATATAGCTCGTTAACAGAGGATCCCTGAATCGAAGGGAGTTGTGTTTTGAAGTTTACGTCGGGTCGCCGGAAACCGGCGAACTTCTCGGCCAATTTTCGGCCAACCTAGGGCTTATTGATGTGTTTTGATTGCATGGTTAAATTTCTGGTGTTTAGAATATGTAATCTGGAGTGGTGTGAGGATGCCAGCAACGTGTTCTCCAGCCATCCCCGTGATTTTCCGGCGACTGAACTGCAAAATTACAGTTTAGTCCCTGAACTTTTGGGGACGATGAAGTTTAGTCCCTGTAGTTTGCAAAGTTTGCAAAAATAGGATTCCTGTTTATAAATTATTTAAAAATCATATTTCCTATTTATTTTATTTTAAAAAATTTCATTTTTAATTTCTGAAAATTCCGAAAATTATTATTTTAAATCCAAAAATTATTTTTAATTCAAAAATAAATCTGAATTAATTAGTTAATTAATTTCAGTTTATAATTAATTGATTAATTGGTCAATTAATTCGAAAATTAATTGATTAATTGATTAAATTAATTATTAATTGATTTTAATTAATTATTTAATTAGATTTAATTAATTAAAAATGATTTAAAAAATTTCGAAAAATAGTTTCGAGCTTTAAAATATTATTTTAAATTGTTTTCAAGACTCGATAATTACTAGAAAATTATTTTGAAGCCAAATATGGCCAGCCGAACCCTGTTTATTGCTTTAAAATTTATCCAATGACCCGTTCTAATTTCGAAAAATGTTTTAAAAATCATATTAAATACCCCAAAGCTTGTTTATGACCCAAGACTCCTTTATAAATGATATATCATTGATTGTTTGACGTGTTATGTGTTATATGTGACTTGTTGCTTGAGTGACGGTCTATATGTTCGGTGTTTACTTGTTTATAGCATAACTTTCAATCCGTCAATCGAATTTGGGTAAAATGAAGGGTAGATAGAAGTGTATATTAAATAGAATCGTATGAGTTGAATATTGATAGATGTTTATGATATGTGAGCAGAAGAGGCAAGACGTAGGAAAGGGAAATAGATAATCGAGGAGTTGGAGATTGTAATTTGAAGTTAGAGAAGTATAACAAGCTAATATCAGGCAAGTGTTCTGAACTTTCTCGAGATATATTATAGTTGATTCATAGTCCTGTTTTATATTGCAAGTGCTCTAAAGCACTGAACCTGTAATAACCCCAATTTTTGGAATTTTTGAAACCCTTATGAATAGTGTTTTGCTGATTATGCTGAATAAGAAAACTTTTCATGCCACACTATGTAGGGGTTCTTTTATTGATCTTCCGAGATATTATTAGTACTCTATGTGGTATATAAGTGTATTTAAAGATCGTCAGAATCCAAATCCGAACACTTTGATTTTTCCCGAAAATCCACCAGATACTGAAAGAATTGAGTATAAGGTAACAGGATAAAAAGGATTTAAATTCAAGGATTATAAGAGAGGATCATAAAAGGAATATAATGTACTGAGAAAGGTTAAAGGAACCCAAGTAATAAGATCATGGGTATGATCTCTCAAACGAGAAACGAGAACGAAAGTTAAGCGAACCGTATAACATATCAGTGGTCATTAGGCAAGCAATTAGGAGTTAATCAAGGGGTTAGTGGATGATTATGTCATCACACCAACAAGAGGAAGACAAGTGTAACAAGATGACATAAGAAAGGTGACATAAGCATGACAAAAAGGAAGTGTGTTGTTGGTTGATTCTTGGCCATGTAAAAGTTACCATGGTAAATAGTAATTAACAAACAAAACAACATCAACCAAGCCAAAACAAAATCATAACACAAAAAATAGAAGTTGACTTCTCTTTTTCAAGAACAAAAGCTCTCGGCCTTTCTTCTTAAACCAAGGAAGAGATTTTCAAAACCCTAGCTACACACCTTCAAAAATCAAGAGGTTTGTTTCTTTAGCTTTCATAATTCATAACTTAGATGAGCCATATGTTTAAGCTCAAGATTCCATGTTTAACATAGCTAATCAATTCATCAAATTTCTTGGTGAATAGTGTTTTCAAGAAACTAACTTTGTGTTTTCTTATGTTTTCTTCAAGATCCAAGCTTAGTAAAGATAGCTAGTGGTTATTTAAGGCTTCCTAATTGATTCTCCACTCTCCAAGGAAGGTATAACCCCTCCAAACCCTAACTTTACTTTGAGTATTAGGTTTGGTTTTGTTTGTTATGGTTCATGAGAAGCATGATTCTTGTAGACTTAGAGTGTGGTTGGTTTTGTAATTAGTTGGAGTTGTAAATCTTGGATTATTGGTTAATGAACTTAAGTATAGTTTTAGTTCATGTTTGAGAATAATATAAATTGGAGAACTTGAGGTGTTGGGGCTGTTTTAGTATCGTATGAATGGATTTTGGTTGTATGGATGAATTGTGGTTGATTTGTGGAGGATTTGGAGTAGGATAAAAAATTGGTAATCGCGTAAATATAGCCGTCGTAATGTCCGATTTACTTTAGACTGTTTTTGTTCTTAACATTAGGACCCGTGAACTCACTGTTAGATTTTGACCATTGCCATGATTAGATAGTTCATGTTACGAGCTTCGTTTTGATATGTGGTTCGTTTGAATCCGATATACGGTTTAGGAGAAACGACTATTTTAAGTAACGGCATTTCGCGAACGAACCATTACCACTCGCCTTACTTTGAAACATAGGTTAAAGACCTTAAAAGACTAATTGGAGAATGAAACATTTATGTGAAGTGTATTATGCAGTTGGTAAGGTACTCGCGAAAGAATCGCCTTAAAACCCTTAATGGTTAATTTATTAAAAATGGTGGAGCCGAGGGTACTCGAGCGACTTAAGTGAATCGTTAAGCGCAAAAGCGAGCGTTAGAGTCTAATTGGTTAAAGTATAGATTCTTAAGCGACTTTGGTTTAATTCCAACTTATATGTGGTTTATAGGTTACCAGACTCATCCCAGACTCATCCCAGGACTTTTACCACCCCCAGTCGCTCAGGCAAGTTTTCTACCCGTTATACTGTTGTTGTGATGTATACATATGTATATGCATTATCTTGTGATAGATGCATGATGGTTAATTAGCAAATCTTGCGATATATTGGAGCATGTGATATGGTATATATGCATGTCTGTTTCGTAATCTTGATATATATCTGTTGATTCAAATGCTTATAGTTGCATAATACCTATGCTAGAGATAAGCAGTAGTTGCGTATACCCTTAGTATAGGGGACCCAAAGGTGGACATTTTTCTAAAACCGGGAGTCGATGTTCCCGAGTATATTATATATATTCATATATATATATAGATATAGTTTTCAAAACTATGAATCGAATAAGGTTTATTCGATAACTTTATTTTATTAATGAATATTATTTTGAATATTCGTTCGAGGGCTTATGACTCCGTTTATTTTATTAATGAATATTATTTTGAATATTCATTCGAGGGCTTATGACTCCGTTTATTTTATTAATGAATATTATTTTGAATATTCATTCGAGGGCTTATGACTCCGTTTATTTTATTAATGAATATTATTTTGAATATTCATTCGAGGACTTATGACTCTAATTATTTACTAATTAATATTATTTATTTTATTAAAGAATAATGTGTCGATAATCAAACTCACTTTTGATTATTCAAATAAAGATATTACTTTCGTATAAGTATATCTTTGGTTATTTAATATTCATTTCAAGTATAAGTTTTACAACTTCTACTTCAATTATTTTTATAAAGATTATTCTTTATGGAATATTATTTAAATAATAATATTCAGATATTTTCTAATATATTGGGACTGATTTATTTTATTAAATCAGCATCACTCCAAACATTCTTAAAAATGTTTTCGAGTCTTCAAAATGATTTTTAAAAGTTAGAGCGGATCCCAAAACTCATTTTTATATTTAAGATCATTCTTTCGAAGGGGATTTAAATACTCGCTCAAAACCTGAGGGATCCGGCTCAGTGGTGTATTTTATATTCACAACGAGGTTGCTGTTTTGATAAATGAATTGATTACTTACCCAACGTTCGGGAAGTAAGTCCATCTATTGAGTCGGCATAAGCAACATGGGCTCAGTGGGCGTCCATGAAAGTGTAAGTGGCTCAGTGGGAGTCCATCAAATGCGTAAGTGGTTGAGTGGCAGTCCAGCATAAGGTCCTATTGCGGCCAGGATGATGACCAGTGGGGAATTCGTCTATCTACTAGTAGAAAAGGTTACTTATTGGTATCTTTGCCTGATCAGCAAGATATCAGGTTTATGCCAAGGTTTCTCCTTTCCAAATTCATTGGATATTACAACTCTGTTTATAATTTTCATAACAGAGGTTTTCAAGGAGTGTATGAAATGTATATATATATAGGTGTATATATATATATCGGGACTTAATGAAGTATCTCGTAACTTCATTTCTTTCAAATGATATTTCAAAGATTAAATCTATTCAAGTCTTATCTTGTAGTCTCATCAGTGTGATGAACTTTTGAAACTAATTATAACTTGAACGGTGGTAGTTCAAGTAGTATTCGTAAAAGATATAAGTATATTGGAGTATCTTGTAACTTCATCTTTTAAACTTATATCTAGTAAATGATTATCTTATGCATGTCAAAGATTTTCAGAAAAATGTTGAGACAAGGTTAGATATATAAGATCACCTTGCAATGATATTTTTATACAGTTATAAACTGGAACTCTGTGAATATTATACATGACAGAGGATTTCAAGATTGTGAAAAGTATATATGTATATATATACTGAATATTTTGCGACTTGGTCGCGTTAAGATATCAACTTGGTTCAATTCTTCTTGACCAAGACTTTCATGAGTACTATGAGAATGCTCATATATTGTTAATTATTATACATAATATTTCGGTGGGCTTGTTGCTCACCCTTGCTTTCTTCTTTCATCACACAACAACAGATAGAAAGGATGAACAGGACCAAGCTCCCAATTCGCAAGCGGTTAGGAAACGTTCCGCAGTTTTCTGGAAGCGTTGATGCCGCCATAGCTGAGGTAGGAGCTACCAATAGGCTAGGTTTTCAACTATTGATGAACCAGACTTATGTATAATATGAATTGTAATAATGGCGAGGAATATGTAAATTTATTCAGAACCCTTTTAAGGTGTAATGGCTTTTAATTGTGGAATAAAAAAAGACTTGTGTTATTTTTGGTATTCATCTCTGGGACTATAACTTATGGTGTGTGTGTGTGTATATTGTGGGGTCACAGTACGCAGCAGTTGGTTGATTGTTAAGATTAAGTATTATTAAGGGAAATAGAACTCGTGACAACCCGAATCCCCGACCCCAGATTTGGGGGTGTTTCAGAACCCTAAACCTTGATTCCAGTTGTTGATCTTTGAGCCGTAAACCTTATTCTTTCTGAACCATTGATTATTGTACACCCAAATACGAATCATAGATATACGATACTACTCCACAAATACATACAAACTAAATGCCAAACACTGAATCAAATTGCTTACATACTCAAACCATTGTACCTTATGCGTTGAAAGACCAAATCCTTGCAACCTTGAAACTTTGATTCCTTTGTTATCCAATTATTTCATTACCTAACAGCCATTCTTTGAAATTGACATATTGATCCTTTTAGAAGATTGATACCATTTCATTATTGAATATCCAATGTTGCGTATGATTTTGTTTATTGCTTTACATTATTTATTCTGTTATTATGTTAGAATTGGATTGTTTTATAAAATTATGGACCAGATTCGTGGTCAGACCAGATTTGTGGTCAAGTTAGGCCAATGTGTGCCTTGGATCCAGTAATTAGAGCAGAGCTGTGTGCCTTGCTCGGGGTTAGTGCGTGACTGATCAGCAGTCTAACCTTGGTTTTTAGAATAAAAATATAATATCCAATTCTAAATTATTAATCATTTTTCACTTGATACCTTAATCCTTTTCACTTGATAATCATTATTCTCAGTCTTGTCATTGTGACTTGTTGAGCTAGTTAGCTCATTTGTGCGATGTTGTTTATATTCTTTTCCAGTTAAGAAGGAACCAGTTGGTAGCGAGGATCCCCAATCCAGTGCGAGAGCTAGGGGTCTAGGTTGATCGAGTTAAGATAGCTGGTAGCTTTTAAGATAGTTTAAGTTTGTAAAATTTTGTAATAATGTTTAATGTTCAGTTCTAAGTTGAATAGTTGGGATTTGGACGTTTGTAACATAAGTGTGTGTGTGTGGCTTGTGGACATACTTTAACCTATTGCGGTCCGTGGTAGTTGGTAAGTAGGGTCACTGCATATTATCATTATCTTTATTATTGTTATAAGCAGGTTATAAATAAGGTGTGTGTGTGTGTGGACCCCAAACTTCTGACCCGTGTTTGGAGGGCGCCAAAGGTTTGGTATCAGATCTATAGGTTATAAGTCTTTGACACAAGCCTAGGTTGACGGAAATGGGTAGAGGGTTAGGATTAGAAGTAAGGGAATAGAAAAAAATAGAACGTCGAGAGGATGATTGCGATGGTATAACAAGTATTAGTATAATTCGCGTTGTCGTTCGAGATTCTTATATTGTGATATGATTTCAGATAGCAGCGATGGCCGACTCTTTCATCTCCGTACCAGCTGATCACTCAGAGCCCTCAGTTGGAGGACCATCTTCGGATCCACGACCTGTTATTCCACCAGTGTTGGTTATTTTACCTCCACTTGTGTTGCAGCCCGTACCACTACAGGCTATTCCACCCCCAGGTATGAGGCCACCTATCAGAGGACCTCCACCAGCTGATTCAGATTCCACTGGGCATTCAGTTGCGGGTGCCCCATTCCAGTCTACATTGCATCATGTTCCTTATTACCGGTATGAGGCTCTTTTATGGAGCGTGATTCCTAGTTAGCACAGATCCGAGAGCTGCAGCATATAATCAGGACTACAGATGTTGATCATGGTGTGAGGGAGCTTAGAGAGGAGATTTATGCGACACGCAAAATTCTTGAGGCTAGGCTACATGGAGCTACATTACCTGGTCGAGGCCCTGATGCACGTATGGGATGGGCTAGTGAGGTGCTGGAAGACTTTGAGAGGCTGGGAGGACCAGAGTTTCCTTGGAGTTAGATCCAGAGATGGAGATGTTGATCAGTGTTGTTGTGTTTTTTAATATGTATAGTAGTGTGTAGTATGTATCAGTAGACTTTTGGGTTGTATTTATAGACTAGATCTGCTGACTAGTGAGTACGTTTGTTGTACCCTTTTGCCTTTTCTTCCGAAGCGTCTTTACGCTTGTACTACCTAAAACTTTTGATCTATATATATCAGTACCTTTTCCTTTCCATCATTGTCATTTACATTACTGCACCTCTTTTACTTTACTTTATTTATTGTACCAGATATACCCCTATGATACCATGTACCCTATTCCCTTAACTATTTATATTCTGTAAAGAAGCATGCAATTTACTTAGTTCAACTATTACAACTGTTTTCAAAAAGAGATATTTCTGTTTTACAAAACTTTTCTTTTATGTAAAGGATTTGATTTAAAAGCTAAATAAGTTGTTTAATTCTTTACAGAAAATGTCTCCCAGAAGAAATACCCGCACCAACACCCAGAATGAAGAAACCAATAACAACAATAACAACCAAGATGATACTAACCAGAATGCAAACCCATGACCCATAGACCCAATAATAGCCCAGATTCTTCAAATCTTGGCTCAACAAACAGTTCACCTGACACAACAGCAATAAAGATAAACCAATCCCCAGGTAACTTTCAAAACTTTTCAAGTTGTAAACCCACCAGAATTCAAGGGTTCCCTAGATCTGATTGAAGCGAATATTTGGTTAAAGGAAATAGAGAAGTCTTTTGCTTTAGTTAAAGTGAAGGAAGAACAGAAGGTTAAGTTTGCAAGTTATTATTTGAAGAATGAGGCCACCTATTGGTGGGAGACTGTGAATACATTGGAAGGTACATATGTTATTACTTGGGAGAGGTTTAAGTAATTGTTTTTAGAAAAATATTTTCCCCAGTTTGTTCAAGATCAGATGGAGCTGAAGTTTTTAGAGTTAAAGCAAGGAAATATGTCGGTAGCTGATTATGAAAGTAAGTTTGAAGAGTTGTCAAGGTATGTGTCGTCATATGTAGATACTGACAGGAAGAAGGCTAAGAATTTCCAACAAGGTCTGAAGCCATGGATCAGAGGGAAGGTAGCCATCTTTGAATTGGATACTTATGCAGGAGTTGTTCAAAAGGCCATGATTGCAGAGACAGAGAGCGAGATGTCACAGAAGGAAAAGGAAAGTAAGAAGAGGAAGTTTGAAGGGAATGAAGGTCAGTCACAACCAGGGAAGTTTCTAAATTTTAAGAAGGGCAAGTTTCAGCTAGGGAGAAATTTTAATTTCAGGAAGCAAAATGAAGGCGACGGAGGTCAAAACAACTGTCCAGTCAACGTGAATCAACCGAATCAGTTGAGGCTAACTTTTTCAGATTGTCAGGTATGTGGGAAGAAACATGGAGGAGTCTGTAATAAGTTGAATGTGGTTTATTTCAAGTGTAATCAGAAAGGGCACTATTCGAAGGAGTGCCGCAATCAACCAGCGAGAGAGCCAGCAAACAAGGATCAGCCTATCCGGAATCCAGCGATTAAGGTTCCAGCTATTGGATTTACATGCTTTAAGTGTGGAAAGCCAGGACATATAGCGAGGGATTGCAAGACACTATCCCCAGTCAGTAATGCATTGAGAATTATGGGATCTACCCCAGCAGTAAATGAGACTCCAAGGGCTAGAGTTTTTGATATGTCTTTGAAGGACACTATCCAGGATACTGATGTCGTGGCAGGTACGCTTAATGTGAATTCTTTATGTGTAAAAGTGTTAATAGATTCGGGAGAAACTCGATCGTTTATTTCTCAAGATTATGTTAGTAAGTTAAATTGTCTGGTTGAGTATTTAAATAAAATAATGATTGTGGAATTGGCAAATCAAGAACGTATATCTGTTAATCAAGTTTGTGGGAATTGTGAGATTGAGATTTCTGATAATAAATTTTGTGTAGATTTGATACCATTTAAGCTAGGAAAGTTTGACGTTATCTTAGGGATGGATTAGTTATCTAAGCACGATGCCCAGATAGATTATCGAAATAAGAAGGTAATGGTAAAGATGCCAGACAAGATGATAGTAACGTTTAAGGGTCAAAAGCAAGCAAAGAAGTTCTTAACAATGATTCAAGCTAAAAAGTTACTACGGAAAGGATGCGAGCATTTCGTTGCTTATGTGATTGATAGAAGTCAGGAGCCAGCAAAACTTGAAGATATTCCGGTAGTCAATGAATTTCCAGACGTGTTTCCCGATGAGTTGCCAGGACTTCCTCCAGACAGAGAAATTGAGTTTGCAATCGACTTAGCATCTTGAACGGAACCGGTATCCAAGGCCCCGTACAGAATGGCGCCCGTTGAGATGAAGGATGTAATATCCGGGATATATCGTGTAATTATTTTTGATATTAAATAATTATTATGTGTGTTCAGTATCTATTCTGTGAGTTAATTGTTAAGTGTTATCTGTACTTGGATATTCAAAAATAATATTAATTGAGTATTTTATTTTTTATATGTCCAAAATAAAACATAGATAATTATCATATCTTCCTAATTATTTTTATGTTGATTTATGGATTTATAAGGATCATATGAAATTTATAAAATCTTTTTCCGAGTATTTAAAATCTATTTTATAAAAACGGGAACCAACCGACGTCAACCGTTGTTACGTTTTTGGAACCCGAAACTCTTCCGAGAACTCTTTCCTAACCTAATTGTAATATTCCGAACATATTCCATGTTTCGACTTTTTCGATCCGGCGTACGGTTTGTCCTGCGCGGGTCCCGGCGCAACATTTTCGATACAATATTCGTTTCGGTAAATCAATAAAACCCGTATTTTCGATAAACGGGAGCTTTTTATTAAACTATCCCAATTATCACTTCGTAATACGTGTAACCAGGCGCTGAGACCAAGACCGCAGTACAAATTGTACTGATTTGGATAATTATCCCGAAAACCGATACCGTTTGGATCAGTTTTTACAAATAAACGTACCGTTTTATATCCGGAATGATCCAACGGGATACTAATTTTCCGTAAATATAAATAGCCTTTTTCCGTATTTTATTTCGTATCAAAATCATTTGCAGACAGATAATTATATAATTTTATAGAGAAAAATCATATATTCATAAACTGTTCTAAGAATCAAACAGCAAAACAAAGGTGTTACCGATCTCTGTTTTCAAAGCTTGAGTAACCAAAACGAAGGATTTGAAGTGTTCTATCAGATTCTGAGCTTTGTTTCATTGCAAAATCAAAGGTGTATTTTCTAGAAATTTATTTATTTTTGAATTAAATTTATTAAAAATATGAATTATTTTTCGGATGATTGTTTGTATGATTTGATGATTGCATGTTGTAGAGCTTGTTTTCCTGATGATTTTCATATGTCATACGTATGATTTGGAGTTCAATAACATGCTCAAAAGTGGGTTTAATTTTCGAATTTTAAAATTAGGGTTTATAACCCGTATGAATGTTTTCAATTGAAATTTGGGGGTTTTTGATTCAGGGGTTATTAGCTGTTGATTTATAGTGGGTTGTGTTCCTTATGAAATTTGCAATCGATTGATATATAGCTCGTTAACAGAGGATGCTTGAATCGAAGGGAGTTGTGTTTTAAAGATTTACGATGTTCGCCGGAAACCGGCGATGTTCTTGGCCAATTTCCGGCCAGAACAGGGATGATTAGAATGTTTTGATTTCATGAATAAGTTCCTGGTGTTGTGTAGTGTTGATCTGGAGGTGTTGGTGGGGTGAGGACGCCGAGATCGTCTTCTCCGGCCACCCCCGACGTTTTCCGACGACTGGACTACAAAAATTGCAGTTTGGTCCCTGTAGTTTTAAAAACGATACAGTTAGGTCCCTAAAGTTTCCAGACTTTGCAAAAAGTGGATTCCTGTTTTAAAAATGTTTAAAAATCATATTTCCTATTTATTTTTATTATAAAAATTCATTTTTAATTTCTGAAAATTCTGAAAATTATTATTTTAATTCCGAAAATTATTTTTAATTCAAAAATAAATCTAAATTAATTAGTTAATTAATTTCAGTCAATTTTTAATTAATTAATTGGTCAATTAATTCGAAAATTAATTGATTAATTGATTTAATTAATTATTAATTGATTTTAATCAATTATTTAATTAGATTTAATTATTTAAAAATGATTTAAAAATTCCGAAAAATAGTCTCGAGTTTTAAAATATTATTCTAAATTATTTCCAAGGCTCGATAATTATTCTAAAATTATTTCGGAGCCAGAATTGGCCAACTGAACCCTGTTTATTAATCCGAAATTGATCCAATGACCCGTTTTAATTCCGAAAAATGTTTTAAAAATCATTTTAAATACCAGAAAGCCTATTTATGACCCGAGACTTCTTAATAAATGATATATCATTGATTACGTGATGTATTATGTGCTATACTTGACTTATTGATTGACTATCGGTCTATATATTCGGTGTTTACTTGATTATTGCATAACTTTCAATCCGTTAATCGGATTTGGGTGAAACGAAGGGTAGATAGAAGTATATGTTGAATAGAATTCTGTTAGATATATTTGATAATGTCATGGCTAATATAATTTATGTTTAGATTTCAGATCTTACTTAACAGGATAAATCAGTACTTTACTGTTGATCAGTACCTATACTGGAAGTCAGGACTTAAGGATATCAGTACTTATATTATCAGGAGATAATCATCAGAAGTTAGATATCAGAACTTAAGTGCTGAAGGATGATCAGAGAAGGACAGTAGCTGATTAAAGGAAAGAAGATCGAGATAAACATAAGAAGAGATATGCATGAAGAAGGAATTTTGTGAAGAATGAAAACTTGAAAGAAAAGATATCTGATTGATATATTTTAGGAAGCAGAATTATATTCCATATCAATTAGCGATTATCTTGTAACTGTGTAGTATATAAACACAAACATAGGGTTTACACTATAAGTGTTATCATATATTCGAGAAGATTATTCATTGTAACCCTAGCAGCTCTCGTGATATTTGTTCATCACTGAGAGGTAACAGTTCCATACTGTAACAGAGTTTATTGTTTCAATAAAGTTTGTTTTCTGTTACTTAATATATTAAAGTTCGATTTGATTGTATTATACACTGTATTCACCCCCTCTACAGTGTGTGTGACCTAACAAGTGGTATCAGAGCTTATCTGTTAACACACATACAGCTAAAGATCCAAACACAATCATGTCTGACACAGAAACTCCAATTAAGCCTACCAAAACTGAAGAACCTCCAAAGCCACAAATTCAAAGTCGGTATGAGACTATCAGGGTTCCCATACTGAGACCATCTGAATATCCCATATGGAAGGTAAGGATGACCATGTTCCTGGAAGCAACAGATCCAGAATACCTTGATAGAATCAAGGAAGGGCCTCACAAACCAACCAAGCTCGCTGTTGCAGTTGCAGGTGAAGCAGCAAAGACCGTACCAAAGGAGAAGAGTGATTATACTGCTGCAGATATAGCATCAATTGCTAAGGATGCCAAGGTACGACACTTACTGCATAGTGCCATTGATAATGTAATGTCAAACAGGGTAATCAACTGCAAGACTGCTAAGGAGATATGGGATGCTCTGGAAACAAGGTGTCAGGGAACTGACACAATTAAGAAGAACAGGAAGACAATACTCACTCAAGAGTATGAACACTTTGACTCAAAGACTAATGAGTCATTGAATGATTTATATGATAGATTTGTCAAACTTTTGAATGATTTGTCATTGATTAATAAAGAGTATGATCTTGAAGATTCAAACCTTAAGTTCCTGTTAGCTCTTCCTGAATGCTGGGATTTGAAGGCAACAACAATAAGAGACAACTACAATCTTGATGAAACAACTCTTGACGAAATCTATGGAATGCTCAAGACTCATGAGCTTGAGATGGAACAAAGAAGCAAGAGGAAAGGAGGAAAGTCAAGGACAGTTGCTCTTAAGGCTGAAGAAGAATTCCCCAAAGCAGCTTTCTCAAGGAAAGACAAGGGTAAAGCTCTTGTCATAAAGTCTGAAACTGAGTCATCAAGTTCTGAAAGTGATGATGACTCAGATTCTGAAAGCTTGTCTGAGACTGATGCTGATGAGGAGATGATGAAGCTGTGTGCTCTTATGGTGAAAGGAATCACAAAGATTTCATACAAAAAGTTCAGGAAGGGAAAGAAGTTTTCCAGGAAAGGCATAAGTTCTGATAAGAAGAATTTCAGAAGATCTGAAGGCAGAGGAGGAAAGTCTGACAGAGGAGATTACACCAATGTTAAATGCTATAACTGTGGTGAGAAAAGCCACATATCTCCTGATTGCAAGAAGGTAAAGGGTGACAAAGGCAGGCTCTTATCACAAAGCAGAAAAGCTGGACAGACATCTCAGACTCTGAAAGTGAGGAAAACTATGCATTGATGGCAAATGCTGATAAAGAAAGTGCTGAGAGCAGTTCTGAAGCTGCTGAAACAAAGGTACCTCAGACTACTTATGCTTTTCATACTGATGATATTAATGAGTTGAGAAGATATCTTAAAACCATGTTTGTTAGTTATAGAGATCAGACTTTAACATGTGAAAGATTAACTTCTGAAAATCTTGCATTTAAGAAAAGAAATGATTTCTTAGAAAAAGAGTTAGTCATGTTCCATCAAACTCAGAAGGATAGAGATGATGCTTTTTATGTTAGGGATGAAGTGCTAAAAATGAATGAATCTCTAAAAACTGAGTTAGAAAAGGAAAGAGAGATTATCAGGACTTGGACTAACTCTGGCAAAACAACTCAAAATTTGCTAAGTAGTGGAAACTAGAAAGAGGGCTTAGGTTATGGAGAAGATAAGAATGATAAAGGAACTGAAGAAATTAAGCCTGTTGATAAGCAAAAGCCAAAGCTAAAACCTGTTAAGTTTGTAACTGTAAAGTCCGAAAATGAGAAATCAGAAGTTACAAAGGAATTAACTTCTGACAAACTAAAACAGGAAAAGACAGCTGAAGTGAACATAGGCTTAATGACAAAGAAGCAGCTTAAGCATAAGCTGAAAGATGTTAAGAATACAAACAAGGTAAAATCACCTAGAAAAAATAGGAATGGAAAGGAAGGTGTGAATAAAAGCAATAATTATAAACCTGTTCCTGATGCTCCTAGGAAAATATGTCATAACTGTGGAAGTTCTAACCATTTGGCTTCTTTTTGCAGGAAGAATAAGAATATTAACTCCTTACCTTCAAAATCAGGAGTTAAGAGTCAGTCTGTTAGATACAAACCACAAAATCCTTGTTTTCATTGTGGTAGTTTATGGCATTCCATTTATACTTGTAAGGAATATCATAGTTTGTACTATGATTATTATCAAATAAAACCTTCTTTGAAGAAAGTTTCTATTGTTCCTTTTAGTGTAAATTCTGATTCAAAGTCTGATAGTGTAAGTTCTGATAAGAAAAATGTTAACATAAACTCTGATGCTAAATCCGCTGCAAATGTTAACAAACTTAATAAGGCCAAAGGATCCAAGCAAGTCTGGGTCCTTAAAACTAATAATTAGTGGTCTTTGTGATTGCAGGGCAACAGGAAAAATATTCTAGTTCTGGACAGTGGATGTTCAGGACATATGACTGGAAATAAGGCCCTGCTATCAGACTTTATGGAGAAAGCTAGCCCAAGTGTTTCTTATGGAGATGGAAACATCGGAAAAACATTGGGATATGGCAATATCAATCTTGGAAATGTCATAATTAAAGAAGTAACTCTGGTCTCAGGACTTAAACACAACCTACTGAGTATAAGTCAAACCTGTGACAGAGGTTATCATGTTGATTTCTTTGAAAAACACGGTGAAATTTGAGTAAATCTAAAGGCAAAGTTGTTCTGAAAGGATACAGGTGTGGTAACATTTATGAAGCTAAGCTTTCAACAAGTACTGATGGTTCTGCAATCTGTCTGATGAGTAGAGCATCAATTGAAGAAAGCTGGAATTGGCATAAGAAACTCTCTCATTTAAATTTCAACAATATAAATGAACTTGTCAAGAAAAATCTTGTGAGAGGACTGCCAAAGTCAGTATTTGCTCCTGATGGTCTTTGTGATTCCTGTCAGAAGGCCAAACAAAGAAAATCTTCATTCAAGAGTAAGACTGAATCATCAATTCTTGAGCCTTATCATCTACTACATGTTGATCTATTTGGTCCAGTAAATGTCATGTCTATTGCAAAGAAGAAGTATGCGTTGGTCATAGTGGATGAGTTCACCAGATACACATGGGTGTATTTCTTGCACACAAAAAGTGAAACTGCATCTATCTTGATTGATCATGTCAAACATCTGGATAAAATGGTCAAAGATTCTGTGAAAATTTTAAGGAGTGATAATGGCACTGAGTTCAAGAATTTGATAATGGAAGAGTTCTGCAAAAACCATGGAATAAAGCAGGAATTTTCTGCTCCTGGAACTCCACAGCAAAATGGAGTTGTTGAAAGGAAGAATAGAACTCTCATTAAAGCTACACGTACAATGCTTGAAGAAGCAAAGCTTCCAACCTATTTCTGGGCTGAAGCGGTGCAGACTGCTTGTTTTACTCAAAATGCAACACTCATTAACAAGCATGGAAAAACACCATATGAGATGGTGAAGAAAAAGAAGCCAAATCTGAAATACTTTCATGTATTTGGATGCAAGTGTTTTGTTCTCAAGACTTATCCTGAACAGCTATCAAAGTTTGATCTAAAAGCTGATGAAGGAATCTTTGTTGGATATCCACTTTCCACAAAAGCCTTCAGAGTCTATAATTTGAGAACAAAAGTGGTCATGGAATCTATCAATGTCTCTTTTGATGACAAGAAGATTACTGGTCTTGAAGATTTCATTGACCATGATCAGCTGAGATTTGAAAATGAAGACTCAAATTCTGATACTGAAAATCCTGACAGTCTAAGTCATGATACTGTAAATTCTGATGGAATAAACTCTGATGTTATTGAAATTGTGGTGGCTACGCCAAGGGAAGATGCACCTATGCAGGGGGGGCATACTCAAGATCCTACCACAGCTCAAGAAACATCAGAACATACATCTGGCTCTTCAAGTTCTGATTCGTCAAGTTCTGATAAGCCAAGTTCTGATAGTGCTGAAAATCTAAATACTGAAGAATCCAACTCAGAGAGCACAGTTTCAGGGGGAGCATCAGAAAATGAAGATAGCATGGATCATGGGGGAGCATCCAGTTCTAGAGAAAACCTTCCATCTGCAAGGAAGTGGACAAAATCACATACACCTGATTTGATAATTGGAAATCCTGATGCAGGTGTCAGAACTAGAACAGGTACTTCAAATGAATGTCTCTACAATTCTTTTCTCTCTCAGACTGAGCCAAAGAAAGTGGAAGAAGCTCTTCAAGATGCTGATTGGGTGCAAGCAATACAGGAAGAGTTAAATGAATTTGAAAGAAACAAAGTCTGGACCCTAGTGCCAAGACCAAAGAATAGATTGTTGTTGGTACAACGTGGGTATTCAGAAACAAAACTGACAGTGATGGCATAATTACAAGGAATAAGGCAAGGCTGGTTGCAAAAGGATATTCTCAACAGGAGGGAATTGATTATGATGAAACATTTGCACCAGTTGCTAGGTTAGAAGCCATAAGGATATTTTTGGCTTATGCTGCTCACAAAAAGTTTACTGTCTTTCAAATGGATGTGAAAAGTGCTTTTCTCAATGGAGAATTAGAGGAGGAGGTATATGTTGAACAACCTCCAGGCTTTGTAGATACCAAACATCCAGATTATGTCTACAGGCTTGATAAAGCACTTTATGGACTTAAGCAAGCTCCTAGAGCATGGTATGAGACTTTAGCTCAGTTTCTTCTGGAAAGTGGATTCAACAGAGGAACAATAGACAAAACACTGTTCTACCTCAACCATGGAAAGGACTTACTTCTGGTCCAGATTTATGTTGATGATATCATTTTTGGGTCTACAAATGATAAACTTTGCAAGAAGTTTGCCAAACTAATGCAGTCAAGATATCAAATGAGTATGATGGGGGAACTTAGCTATTTTCTGGGCCTTCAAGTCAAGCAGAATGAAGAAGGCACTTTTATTTGTCAAACAAAGTACACCAGAAACTTGCTGAAGAAATTTGGAATGCAAGATTGTTCAAGTGCATCCACTCCAATGGCCACTACAACAAAACTGGATAAGGATACCGGTAAATCAGTAGATATTACTGACTACAGAGGTATGATTGGCTCTCTACTCTATCTAACTGCTAGTAGACCTGATATCATATATGCTACCTGTCTTTGTGCAAGATTTCAAGCAGATCCAAGAGAACCTCACTTAACAGATGTGAAAAGAATCTTTAAGTATCTTAAAGGAACAGCTGCTCTGGGATTATGGTATCCTAGAAAATCAGATTTTAAACTAATAGGTTACTCAGATGCAGATTTTGCAGGTTGCAAAATTGACAGGAAAAGCACAAGTGGAAGCTGCCAATTTCTTGGAGGCAGATTGGTTTCTTGGTACAGCAAGAAATAAAAGTCAATTTCCACATCAACTACAGAAGCAGAGTATATTGCTGCAGGAAGCTGTTGTGCACAGATTCTTTGGATGAAGAATCAGTTACTGGATTATGGGTTAAGATATTTCAAAATCCCTATTTACTGTGATAATCAAAGTGCTATTGCTATGACAGGTAATCCAGTTCAACACTCTATGACAAAGCACATCAGCATCAGATACCACTTCATAAGGGAACATGTGGATGAAGGTACAGTGGAATTGCACTTTGTTCCAACAGATCAACAACTAGCAGATATCTTCACAAAACCACTATGTGAAGCCACTTTTACAAGATTGGTAAATGAAGTTGGAATGGTTTCAGGTTCTTTTTCTAAATCTGTCTAGTTTTGTTCTGATACATCAGACTTTATGATCAGTATTTAAAGAATGTAATCTCTTTGTTTATTCTGTGATTAATTGAAATACGCATTTAAGTACTGATTGTTGTCTGATATATGTTTCTAAACTCTGATAAGTGATATGTCTGTTCAAGTAACTATTCAATCCTATGAGGATAACTGTGCTAGATACTGACCTAGTAGTCTTCAATAAACAAATGATTCCATGTAAGAAGTAATTATTTTAGTGGAAATCTTATGACACTAGCAAATTCTGATAATTGAGCTTAGTTGAGTTTACTTTATTTATCTTATTACTAAGTCACAAATTAGAATAATGCTACTCATCTGTTAAGTTCTGATACTAGTAAAACTGCTGAATGTACTAAGTGCTGATAAACCTCAGTTATCAAAAGAAAAAGCAAAGAGATCAAAGAATAAAATCAGGTACTCCTTTGAGATCTAGAGTAAAAATATGGAAGGGACGACCCAAGTGCATTGCTGGTATTAAGTAAATATGCATTAGAAAAGCAAAATATTTTCTTGGTGACTTTTCACACTCTATGATTACTGGAGAAATACTCTGATAATAGCATAAATTCTGATAAGCAGTCGTGACTCACTTACACTGAGAAGCCACTGTAAAATAGAATTTCAAAAGATGCATAAAATTAGCACAAAACAGTTGAGGTGGACTCAAGCATGAACTCATTCATCAGTAGGTTTCAGGACAATGACAGCTCTTTAGGAAAATTTTAGTTATGCCTTATTTCTAAGATGTACTGAAGTGAATCAGAATTTACTCTTTGTCTGTTATTTAGCTAAATGCACACACTAATCACTCCATCTGAATGATGAAAATTTCTGTGGAGGTCTATGATATTTTAGATAAACAGTCATTGTGTCATTATTGCACAAATTCTGAGGACAAGCTCTGGTTGCATATTCTGATGATTAAGTTCTGAAGAGTATAACTCAGAACTTGTATGAGGACTTACTAAGATAGGCATTCCTTTTTCAAGTTAAGAAATTATGTTCTGATGACTGTGAAGTTCTGATATAAGTCTAAGTTCTGATATTACAGTCTAATGTTTTACTTGACTTATCTGTGAATAAAATTTGATAACAGTCTCAGTTAATATTTGAATATGTTGAAGTGGAAGATTAATAGTCACTATGGTTAGGGTTAATGGTATTTCTACTTGAACAGTCCACTGTTACTTGTTTCTTGTGCGCTTTAAACCATGTTTCCTCTTTCCAATGAATGTTATTCTTTTTCAAAGTCTAGGGAGACGAGGTAGAATTAATTCTACCTGTCAGCATTAAAAACTTTTACGTCTCCTGGCATTCTCTTGCCTATATAAGTAGCCACTTCACATCAGCCTTCCCATCAAATTCTTTCTCACACACTTACCTTCATACTTTTTCTTTCAAAAACACAATGGTCAGATACAACATGTTTTTGAACTACCAAAACTTCAATATGGAGCTAAGCTGTGCCGACTGGCAGCAGGACTGGCATATAACAGCCATTCCTGAGGAGATATGGGACTCTGTCCCACAGGAGGTACTGACCCACCTCCTGTTCTTCTATATGGATTACCATCGCCATTTGGAGCGATTGGAGGAGGAAAGACTGGCAGCTCTCCGCCAGCAAGAGCGAATCATCAGACTCGCCATTCTGTTTGTCGAGAGTAGGAAGAAGAAGAAATGATTTAATCGTCTTCTTCCTGTTTTTCTTCATCATCAGCTTTGTCAGGCTTCTTAGTTAGGACTAAAGCTGTTGATGTTAGGTTTAGCAGCTTAGGGAAATCTTGTATAAGTACTGATGTAATTTCCATTTCATAAATGTATTCTCTTGATATATTAATGAAATTTGTTTTTGCTTCAAGATTTTGTCTCTAAGATATTTGGTAATGCATTGATAAATCCTGATTGATATTCTGATGACCATATAAATTCTGTTTTAATTTAAGTTCTGATTTTTTTTATAAGCACTTACTGATCTAATTTATCTTGGTCATTTTTACGTGATTTACTTTCAGAATATTAATGATGCAGTGAAAAATAATTAACTCAGTGGGAACGATTTCAATTTTGAATTAAAACTGTTTCACCTTGATTAATGGAATATCTGGGTAAGTGGAACGGTTTTTCCTTGAAAACAGGCAACTGGGTAAGTAATGATTCCTGTTTTCTCGAGCCCAGTAACTATCCGTTATTACTGCATGTCTGACAGGTGTCCAACGGTAACATTTTTGTTCAGAGTATAAGTACAACAGAGAGAGGATTTCTTTAATCTTTTATTTCCTTCATATTTTTTCTCTTTACTTACTTTTACTCTCTTTCTTCTCACGTTGGTTTTTCATACAGACATCTTATCAAACACCTAACAGGCACTTTTGAATCTCAATTTTTCACATGGCACCTAAGGATTTAATCATTGATGGAGCTAAGTTTGTTCCAAACAACTATGCTGCAATTCTTGATCATGCTGAAGCTCCATCTGAATTGCATTTTGTGCAAGATCTTCTTGCACACAGTGAGATTGGGTACGCATTAACACAGCCTGAAGTCTTTTCCAGTCAACAAGTTCTGATGTTTTGGCAGACTGGGCACTTTGATGATGGTGGTAAACATGGCACTCCCAGTATTGTTTTTGAAGTGGGTGATTCATCTTATGTAGTCACTCCTGGTACAATACGCAAAGCTCTACATCTCCCAGAAAATTGTACTTTTTCAACTCCAGAGGAATCAGCACTTCAGGAGTTAATGGCTGATTTGGGATATGAAAAGAGTTTGGCAAAGCTTGGGCAGTTAAAAAGGGCTAATATCAGAAGAGAATGGAGTTTCTTCTTTGACTGCATCACCAAAGCTTTTGGGAACAAATGTTCGAATTTTGATGTTATCCCAGTTCTGAGTCAACACATAGGGTATGCTATTATCCATCAAACTCATTTTGATTTTGCAACTGGAATAATTGGTTTTATTGGGGATAGGATGACAGATGATAGAAATATTGTCTATTTTGCTAGATTCTGTCAACTTCTATATACTTTTTGTACTGATGAACCTCAATTAGTCAGTTCCTCAACCCCACCTTTTAGAGTTGCAAAATGATATTTTAATGATCTGGTAAATGCTGATACTAAGAAAAAAGTGGTTAGACCATTACAGATTCCTCAGTCTGTAAAATAGATCCTAGTAAATGCTGATCCTGATACTTATAGATCTGTTTACTCTGATGACCAACCAACCACAAACACCCAAAAACCATCATCCTCAGCACCTACCACTCATACTACTCAACCTACCCTCAGGACTTATCTCAAATCCTATTTCTCTACTTCACAGACTGTTCAACTCTCATCCTCCAAGCCAAAGAGGACAAAAACTATTCCTCAAACACCTCAAAAGAGGAGGAGGACTGTACTGAGAGATGAATCTGATACTGAGGAACAGGTTCCTTCTTCAGAACCTGTTGTAGGTGAAGCTGAGAAAGTGACTTCTCAGAAGGATTCTGAAATTGGGGGATCTAGGCTTCTCAAACGGCTTAGAAGAATGACAGTTCCTGAAACTCCCAAGGAATCCAAATCAACAAAGAGATACAAGAAACAGAGGGCAAAAAGGCCAGTTTCAGATGATGAAGAGGAAGCAGCTAAGGAAGGGGATCAGGAATCTCTGATCTCACAAGACAAGGAATTTGCTCCAGTCACTTCTTCTCCATCAACTCCATCTCAGGAAGCTGTTTCTGAAAAGGCTAACACACCTTCAGTGTCTTCTGTTGATCCAGGCACAAGTGCTGATATTGATGTTCAAAACTTGGTTGTGCCTGCAGTACTTCTCTTAGAAGCTCCAACAACAAATAATCCTTCCACAACACCTGTTACTGATGCTATTCAAATTCCAGAGTTATCAACAACACCTTCTCTGCATCAAGATGCTGATGATCAGAATTTAGGTGAGCATCAGGATATGGTTGTTGATCAAAACTTAGAACAAGATCAGCAATTAGAGGATGCTGAAGCCTCCATTGCTACTCACACTGTTGTCTTAGATACTGATTCTTTAAGTTCTGATGCTGCAAATGCTGGAGATACCGGTGATGCTGCTCCAACTGTAGATGCTGATGAAGTAGGTCCTTCAGGACATACTCCTCAACAGACTCTTCCTAAGTCTGAACTGGTTAAGAAGTTTGTTACCGGGGAAGCACCAGTACTTTGGAGTGAAACTCGTGCAGGTCAGGAGTGGACTAAGGAATGGAACTCAGTTTCATGTGTTCCAACTGACAAGCATCTTGCTGAGCACTTGACTAAAGCTGATGAAATGTTAAATTCTGATGATTTTAAAACCCAGCTTAGAGTCACTGCATTGAGTACTAAACATTTACAAGGTCTTCATTCAACTACTCATGCAGAGCTACACAAGATTCAGGAGAACTTTATCAAACAGGAACAAGTTTGGAAAATTGATAAGAAAAAGTTCTTCCAACCTACCATTGACAGGATTGCTTATATTGAGAAGACTCAAGATCATCAACAAGCTCAGATTGATGAAATTCTGAAAAATCAAGCTTCTCAGCAATCACAACTAACTGAAATCCAATCCTCAGTGGAATTGATTATCTCTCTTCTACTACCTGCTGATGCCAAAAAGGGGGAGAAAGTGATTAAGTCCAAATGCAAGACTGACAAGACACTTACAGGAAAGGATAATGAAAAAGATGATCAAGGAAGCTCTGGAATGGGTAGAGGTCATAGTCAAGGTAGAGGATTCACATCAAGACAAGCTAGTCACAGGACAAGTTCTGATACTGGGAAAAGAATAAGTTATGCTGCGGGTAAAAGGATAAGTTCTGATGAACTTTTAGATCTTGATGAGGAAATGTCAAGACAGTTATTTCTTCAGGAAAATCCAGGAATGGACTTGGAAAGTTTAAAGGAAGAAGAAGCCTGACTTAAATTAGAGAAAGTCACATCTAAATCTGAAGCTTTTGGTAAAAAGTCACTTCCAAAACTCAAAGGCATTGTGATCAAAGAAAGGACACATACTGAAGCAACATTGGCTAGATCACAACCACAGATAGATCCAAGATCCAAGGGTAAAGAAAAGGTTGGTGAACCTATCAAAGTTTATGTACCTCCTGAGGATGAAGAAATTACTGATGAAAAGGATGATCTTGCTCTGACTTCAAGAAAAGTTCTTAAAACAACCTCTGACATGGCTCAAGTTGTTCAGAGTCAAGAAATTGTAAGTTCTGATATTCAGAAGAAGCAATAAACCTCTGACATAGCTCAAGTTAACTTGATATCAGAAGATAGATCAAAGACATTCCTACCAGGATTCACTAAAGCAAAACAGACTCAACCTTTGAAGACTATTGCAAGTGGTTTTGAAGCAAGAGTAGTTACTGGAAAGGAAGCAAGAGATAAAACTGGATTGGGAAGTGCTGATGAAAGAAGAGTACACAACACTACCAATGATCCAACTTCCTTGAGTCAACCAGGTATTGGAGCAACTCCTGAGAGATTGAATCAACTGGAATCTGTACAGATGGTTTACCATACCTACTTGAAAGAATACATCATGTTGTATTTCACGACAGATGGTAGGGTTTATCATATAAGACAAAATGCCATTCCATTGAAGTATTTTGAAGAATTAGAGCATGTACTTTTCTTACTTCAAGTGGATGACAGAATAACAGGGACTGCTGCAAACTACTTAAAAGAACAGATTCAGAGACAGAAAAGGCTTTATTATGTTAAGTCTGACAGCACATATGTTCTAAAGTACAGAGATCACAATGGTGATATTGTTGATATGAAGCCTAATACTGCACAGATCAGAACATATCTTGGTATTAAGGGACTTGAATTCAATCTGGAGTCTGACAAAGCTTATGTCATAAGACTAGATCAGGAGTTGAGAAAAGCAAAGATCAATGATCTCAGAGCTTGTTATAACCCCAATTTTTGGGAAATTTTTGAAACCCTTATGAATAGTGTTTTTGCTGAATGAGAAAACTTTTCATGCCACACTATATAGGGGTTCTGATATGGATATTCTGAGATTTTATTAGTACTTTATATGGGATATAAGTGTATGTAAAGATCGTCAGAATCCAAATCCGAACACTTTGATTTTTCCCGGAAATACACTAGATACGGAGAGAGTTGAGTATAAGGTAACAGGATAAAAAAGATTTAAATTAAAGGATTATAATAGAGGATCATAAAAAGGAATATAATGTATTGAGAAAGGTTAAGGGAACCTAAGTAATAAGATCCCGGGTATGATCCTTCAAACGATAAACGAAAATGAAAGTTAAGCGAACCGTATAACAGATCAGCGGTCATTAGGCAAACGATTAGGAAGTTAAGCAAAGGGATTAGAGGGAGTGATGTCACCCAACCAATGAGAGGAGGACAAAGAGGGAAAGATGACATCACAACATGATATAGGCATGACATGGGAAGGAAGGAGGTGTGGTGGCTTTTTAACCACACAAATTCAAGGGCAACAAGGTAATTAACTAAATCAAACACAAAAACAAGTCAACCAAGCCAAGCAAAATCATTTTTCATCAAAATCAAAAAGCAACCAAGGCATGGTTCATCTTTGCTCTCGGCTTTTTACTATTCAAAAGGCAAGGAAATTCAAAAATCAAAGATCCAAGCTTCCTAAATTGGTGAGTTAATTCCCTAATCATCTTCATGCTTAGTTAGGGCTATATCATGAGTTTAAGCCATCAATTCCTTCTCCATCTTCTTCATTTAATCAAAGAAGAAGACTATGAATAGTGTTTTCAAGTTTTTAACTTGAAATTTTTCTTGTTTTCCTTGAAGATCCAAGCATTCCTAAGACTTCTCAAAGCTTCTTAAGGCTTCCTAGCTCCTCCCACCACTTCAAGGAAGGTATATCATCTCCAAACCCTAGATTCCTATGTATTATAAGATGATTTTGATTAGTAGGGTGATATTGTAGCTTGATATTGTGATTTAGAGTTTGGGATTTGAAATGGTATTGAATTGGAATGGTAAATGTTGTTGTTTTGATTAAAAGAACTTAAGAATGGTTAAAGTTAAGCTTAGGCATAAGTATGAATGTTAAAATTGAATTTGTTGGGGTTGTTATGATGTGATAAGGATGGATGTTGGTTGTATTTTGGATTTGAGGTTGAATTGGGTTGGTTTTGAATGGTTTAAAATTGGGAAATCGCGTAAACATAGCCGTCGTAACGTCTGATTTTCTTTAGACTGTTTTTGTGCATAACATTAGGACCCGAGAACCCCCTGCTAGATTATGACCATTGCCATTTTTAGATAGCTCATGTTACGAGCTTCGTTTTGATATGTAGTTCGTTCGATTCCGATGCACGGTTTAGGAGAAACGACCGTTTCAAGTAACGGCGTTTCGCGAACGAAACTTTTCCCCTCGCCTTACTTTGAAACATAGGTTAAAGACCAAAAAGGGTTAATTAATGTATGAAACATTTATGGTAAGTGTGTTAGGCAGTTGGTAAGACACTCGCGAAGGAATCGCCTTAAAACTCGTAAAGGTTAAATTATTAAAAATGGTGGAGCCGAGGGTACTCGAGTGACTTAAGTGAATCAGTAAGCGCAGAATAAGCGGTAGAGTCTAAGTTAGTTAAAGTATAGATTTACAAGTGACTTTGGTTTAATTCCAACTTACTTGTTGTTTATAGGTTACCAGACTCGTCCCGAGCCTTTTATCACCCCAAGTCGCTCAGGCAAGTTTTCTACCCGTTATAACTGTTGTTGTGATGTATATATGTATTTGCATTATCTTGCGATAGATGCATGTTGGTTAATTTGCAAATGTTGCAATATATTGAAGCATGCTGCTATGGTATATATATATGCATGCATGTTTCATATTCTTTCCATATATATCTATTGATTCAGTTGATAATACCTATGCTAGAGGATAGCGGTAATTTACATATACCCTTAGTACAGGGACCCAAAGGTGAAAATATTTTCTAAAACCGGGAGTCGAGGATCCCGAGTAGATTTTGTATATATGGATATAAATATATATATATATATATATATATATATACTTATATATATATATATATATGGTCATAGTTTTCAAAACTATTAATCGAATAAGGTTTATTCGATAACTTTAACTTTATTTTATTATTGAATATTATTTCGAATATTATTCGAAGGCGTATGACTCCTTTATATTAAATGAATATTATTTTGAATATTCATTCGAGGACTTATGACTCCTTTTATTTTATTATCTGAATATTATTTGAATATTCATTCGAGGGCTTATGACTCAGTTTATATTATTTAATGAATATTTTTGAATATTCATTTGAGGATCTATGACTCCGATTATTTGCTGAGATATATTCTTTATTTTATTAAAGAATAAGGTGTAAATAATCAAACTTATTTTCGATTATTCAAATAAAGATAGTACTTTCATATAAGTATATCTTTGGTTATTTAATACTCGTTTCAAGTATAAGTTTTAAAACTTCTACTTCAATTATTTTTATAAAGATTATTCTTTATGGGAATATTATTTAAATAATAATATTCAGTCATTTTCTAAATATTCTGGGGACTGATTTATTTCATTAAATCAGCTTTACTCCAAACACTCTATAAAGTGTTTTCGAGTCTTCAAAATGATTTTTAAAAGTTAGAGCGGATCCCAAAACTCATTTTTATATTTAAGATCTTCCTTTTTAAGGGGATTTAAATACTCGCTCAAAACCTGAGGGATCCGGCTCCGTGGTGTATTTTATATTCGCAACACGGTTGCAGTTTTGGTAAATGACTTGATTACTTACCCAACGTTCGGGAAGTAAGTCCATCTATTGAGTCGGCATAAGCAACATGGGCTCAGTGGGCGTCCATAATAGTGTAAGTGGCTCAGTGGGAGTCCATCAAATGCATAAGTGGCTGAGTGGCAGTCCAGCATAAGGTCCTATTGAGACCAGGGTGATGACCAGTGGGGAATTCGTCCATCTACTAGTAGAAAAGGTTACTTGTTGGTATCTTTGCCTGATCAGCAAGATATCTGGTTCATGCCAAAATTCTTTTCCTTTCCAAATTGATTGGATATTGCAATTCTGTTCATACTTTACATGACAGAGATTTTCAGGAAATTATATAAAGAAGATGTATATGTGGATATATATATATATATATATCAGAACTTAATGAAGTATATCATGACTTCATTTCCTTTAATAATATTTCAAAGATTTAATCTATTCAAATCTTGTCTTGTAGTCTCATCTATGTAATGAACTGTTGAAAACTCTTAATACTTTGAACAGTGGTAGTTCAAGTAGCTTTATAAATGATATAAGTGTAGGGAAGTATTTGGTAACTTCATCCCTTGTTTTTACTTATATCTAGTAAGTAATTATCTTACACTTGATAAAATATTCTAGTAAGTATCCATTTAGATACTTATATTATTGTTATCACTACATATTATCTTGCGAGCTGTCAGGCTCACTCTTGCTTTATTTCTTCATCACACAACAACAGTTAGGAAAGATGGCCAGACTCCAGTAGACCCAGCGCAAGCGTGTGGGAAGCGTCCCGCCTCTTCCCGATGATGTTGTAGCTGCTATAGCTGCAGAGGTAGATCTATTGGTAGATCAGGCATTCTATTTTGAGAATCAAAATATGTATAATTATAACTTGTGGCAGATAATGGCAATTAACTGTAAATTTATCAAGTAATCATTTTGGGTTGTAATAACTTTAAATTGTAGATTCAAAGACTTGTGATTATTTTGGATATTCATCTCTGAGACTATAACGTGTGGTGTGTGTGTTTATTGTGGGGTCACAGTACAGGGTAGTTGAGTAATTATTAAGATTGGGTGTTATTAAGGGAAATGGAACTCGTGACAACCCGGATCCCCGACCCCGGATTTGGGGGTGTTACAGAAGTGGTATCAGAGCTAAGCGTTATAAACCTCAGAGATGATGTGACGTTGAGATAATAAGTTCACAAAGATAATAAGAACTCTTGCCAAGTTCATAGTCGGGCTACCTAACGTAGTACTGACAGTTAAAACCCTTATGGGAACCCTTATAAATATCGTGATAGGAGCGTAGTTCGTTATCGTATATGGTAGCGGGACTCCGAACCCTGAGGTTGAGGAGCAACAACGCGATGATGTTTTATTACTAATTGGAGATCGGATTGTGGATCCGATAGAGTGTCCTAATGCAGGACCGGATGATGTTGATATTGAGGATGTAGCGGTTGAGGATGTTGTCCTAGAAGGGATAGTTGTTGAGGAGGATCCCATGGAGGATCCTGACAAGATTGGATAAAGGACCACTGATGAATTGATGACCATGGTTAGGTCGACTACCAGAGGTAGGATTGGCCGGTCACTACCGGAGGTTCGTTCAAGTTTGTAAAGATAGTAGCCCCTTTAACGCGGCTTACTCGTAAGACTGAGAAGTTCGAATGGACAGAGAAATGCGAGAACAGCTTTCAAGAACTGAAGTAGAGGTTGGTTATGGCCCCTATGCTGGCGTTGCCGGATGGAAAAGGAGATTTTGTGAAGTGTAGTGACGCTTCGCACAAGGGCTTAGGGTGCGTGCTTATGCAGCACGGTAAGGTAATCGCGTACATGTCAAGACAATTAAGGTAATATGAAATTCGATATCCCTGCCCATGAGCTTAGGCTCGTGGCAATAGTTTTACCCTAAAGATTGGAGGCACTACTTGTATGGAGAGAAGTGCGAGAATTACCTAAGCCATAAGTGCTCTAGTACATTTTCACGTAGAAAGAGCTCAACATATGCCAGAGGAGGCAGTTAGAGCTAATCAAGAATAATGATTGGGAGATTCTTTATCATTCGGGGAAAGCCAATGTGGTGGCTGATGTCCTTAGTAAAAAGGAGAGACTCAAGATAATAATGTCTTTGGGAGAGTTTATAAGAGATTTTGGAAATAGTAGTGAAGGTAACCGGAGCCGGTACCGAAAAGCTGTTGAGATTGCAATAGAGACCGAATTATTGGAAAAGAACATATTGTGCCAGAGAAAGGTGATGAATGAAGGCAGAGAGCCAACAAATAAATATGAGATTAATACCGAGAAAGATGATAAGGGAATAATGAGGTATTCCTATAGAATTTGGGTTCCGAAGGTTCAAGAGCGTAAGGATGAGAACTTAGATGAGAGCCATAGTTTGAGGAATAAGATTTAGAGCACACCCTGAACGTGATAGTCAGGGAGGTCGCCATCAAGATAGAAGGAACCAATGACATAATGAAGTGGAAAATGAGGATTTTAACGTATAAGATAACCCCAAGTATGGGAGAAGGATGAAACATTTCATATTAAGGAAACAGAAAGTCGAGTAAGGAAAGGAGACCCGAGATGGTACCCCTATACGGCAATTCATGGACCTGTCTAAAAAAAAGGACTTAGACTACTATCCCCAACCACCACCCTGAGGAAACAATGCGGTGAGAAATTCTTTCAGGTTCTTTAAGTCGCTAAGCTCTTAGAGTTCCAAGGAACAAGCTGACCCAGTCGAGGCAAAAGCCTGGCTAAAGGAAATAGAGGAATCATTTGAGATTCTGAATGATTGACGGATCACAAAAGACTGTTTTTGTCACTTACCCTCCCAAGAGAGAGACCACTCGCTGGTGAAAGGCCAAGGAAGGCACGGAGCAAGAGATTATAATAAACTGATTTGAGTTCCGTAAATTGTTTTCGGGAAAGTAATTCCCAAGGTTATGAAGATAGTGAAAAAGCTTTAGAGCCAGAACAAAGGCAGACGAGTATGATGAATTATGAATCTAAGTTGTAAAAGTTATCAAGATTCGTTCTGAGGACACGAATCCAGAATGACGGGATGTTTGGAATCAATACTTATGTTGTGTTAGTTCATGAAATAATAATAAGAGAAAGGAATATAACGGCAATAGAGTTTGAGGAATGATAAGGGAGTTGGGTATGAGGAAACCCTAAAGACTCGTAGAAATAGAAATAGAAGAGTATGTAATCGTCAGGATGAGGGTGATTCACCATGAGTTAAAATTGATGGTTGAGGGCATAAGAGATACATATATTTTATCCCCTTTAAGTTGGGAGGATTCGAGGAAACCTTGAAATAGTTCGAAGGATAAATAATGAGACGTGGATAGACTGAGGAGACAAGGAAGTAAGAAATTAGGAAAAATTGGATGAAGGAAGTGACCTTCAAGAATGTGAAGTGTAAGACCGGTGGCTCGATACCCAGAAAGGGAGACGCCAGGTATGAAAGATATCCCAACATTGAGGTAACTGTTGAGATAAATAACAAAAGTAAATAAGGAATTATTAAGAAGAAGTTCACGTTGAACATGACCAATATCTTCCAGAACATCCATGTTATCATTACCAAATCAGAAAAGAAAAGCGGATGACCATTGTTATCTTTTGGAAGCCATATGGATTGACCTCAATTTGAATAAGGATGCTATTATGAAGTTAGGCATAGACTATCGAGGTGGGAATGATGAATAAAATAATCTATCAAGGATATATGACTTGGTTTATCCATGGATGGATGCATGTACCTTTTCAAAGGTGGAATTAAGGATAGAACATCGGTAACTTAAAATGAATCCTAGGGGAATGCATAAAGGTTGGCATTTCACCCTTAATAGGGATAGTATGAAATTTGACAGTATGAATTGGAAAGGATTAAGGTAATAACAACCTTTAAGGATCAGTGGAGAAATTTTTCAGAAGTATATAGACAATGGTTCTAGTAATAGTAAATGGTATTTTGATATGCCCTATATCTAAGGAATACAGGAGGAACGATTGAGGGATAACCTTAGAGGTTTTACAAGGAGAAAGGTAGTATTCAAAATTCTCAAGAATAAAAATGTTGATAAAAGGAATATGACGTAATTATAATGATGCCAAGTGGGGCACGTGTTATACCACGAGAAAGTATGGATCGAACCAGTAATGGTCGAAATTGTTCAGGGCAATTAGGACTTAAGATAAAAGATGTTCTAATTATGATTGAGAGTCAGTCATGACAGTGATTAACCTCTAAAGACTGAGGCAATAACTTATGGAAAAATGGTGATATTTTTTTTTTATCAGATTTTAAGGAAAACATCTTCACATAAGCTGTGATTGAAATGAGGTAGAAAATTTAGTTGAAGGTGGTTAAAAGACATTGATTATAAGGAACTATTACTATCAGGAAAGGCCAAAGAGGTGGCCGACACTTTAACGGTAAAAAGGATAATTGTAGGCGCTTGTGCCAAAGGATACAGTGATGATGGTTAAAAGCTGAAGGTTGTATTATGATTTGGAAGATTGACATTCCTTCTGATGACTGTGCAATACCCAGCCGTAATAGTAGTTGGTAAAGGTTTAATTCGTGTAATCGCCATGAGCGGGCTATCTATCTTAGAAGGTATTATCTTGAGAATGAGCCAGGACCATGTTTCAAAAAGGACTAAACAAACCTTTGAGTTAAGTCTTCTATTGAAGGCATATGATTAAGAATGGTATTAACCTGCTATCGTTGCTTTGAGCGAAACTCTTCTACAATTTTATCTGCTTCATGTCATGTATGTATGTCAGAATCAGGAATGTACTCCATGAATCATGAATGGTGATTATGTTACCTCCTTAGAAGGATTTGATACGACATGTATGGACTCCGTATGGTTAGATATTAAGACTTCATGGAAAATGAATGACTACAGTAGGTCAGTGGTGGACCATAGTAAGGCAGCAATGATTCTGTGAGTAATGAGCTGATTACAACCGTGAGAGTTGTATTGGAATGGTTGTTGAGATTGAGTACCACTAATCGGGTCGTGGTAGTGTATAAGTTATCATTGATAGACTAATTAAGTAGAGTGTCTACCTAGTGAATATTTATTCTTTCTTATCAATAGAGAGTCGTATTATTATACAAGGAAGGTTGCGGTGCAAGCATAGAATTCTAGTAACGATGATGTATAGAATGAGATCCCAGATTCAATTTTTAATGTCGAGGGAGTTTCAAAGGTGATTGTGTATAAGCTCGAGGAAGAGTGTGGGTCCATAGAATGATGGACGGGATAGCGAAAATATTTAGACATAAGAAATACGATGCTATAATGCTTAACGTTGATATAAATACATATATGTTTTGTTCTCCTATGACAAACCTCTATAGTTGAGAGGTAGATTCCAAGCCAGATATTTTATGGCAATATTTTTTTTACATATATACAATTCTCTTCAGTTCGTTCTTTTCTCTTCTTTTCATTTCAAGTAAGCTGAGAAGAACAACCCTTCCAGAAGGGGAGGTATTGCCGAATGACTATCTATCTTTGTGATAGAAGCCTAGTAGGATACCATCTATTGTTTAGTTGCTTGTCAAGTACTAAAGGCTGGCCACCTTCTGTACTAACTATGCGATATAACAAGTGTTCATGATCATAGTGATCTCTCAACAAATTCCTTTACTTCTATTTGATTGATCAAATTTTGGAAAATAGAAACAACTGAAAAAGGAGTAATAAAGTGGTGGTAGTATGCGGAATGGAAACACATTCGTGATACTAAGGTTGACGTGGTTATTAAAAAGTTATAGAATGCTAGCGAGCAAAAGTATAACTAGTATAATATTAGGAACGGAAGGTAGTAGCGACTACGAACTGGGAAAAAGGATGGGTAGTGAGAAGCAAAAGCTATAATGATTAGAAGCTATGATGAGAGTCTGTGTAATAGACTTGAAAGAATTTGGAATGATCACTTAACGCGGATTAAGTTATCTTACGATAATAGATCATATGTCAGTATTGAGGTATCGCCTTATGAGATCCTTGAGGGAAGACAAGGTCGATCTCCCTTATGTTAGGATGAAGTTGTAGAGCGCAAGATGCTCGGACCCGCAGTAGTCCAAAGGACCAGGGATATAATAGATCTAATCAGAGGACGACTGGTAGTAGCCAGGAAGGACATAAGAAGTATGTCGATTTGACACGAAAGGACAAAGAATAGGAAGGAAGCAACCTTGTATTGTTAAAAGTATTCCCTTGAAAAGAATTAATGAGATTCGGAAAGAAAGGAAAGCTAAGTCTACAATTTGTTGGACCCTTGGATATATTAAGAAGTATTGGGAAGTTAGCATATGAGCTAGCCTTACCCCAGAACATGTAGCTAGTCATAACGTGTTTCACGTATCAACGTTAAGGAAGTGTAATTCAGATGCCAGATAAATAGAGGCATATGAGCGCATAGATATGCAACCCGACGTAACCTATATGGAGCAACCAGGAAGGGTTATAGAGTGAAAAGGAACAAGTGCTTAGGTGAAGGATTATCAAACTAGGCAGAGTTGGTGGTAGGACCACAATGTGGAAAATTGACTAGAGAGTTAGAAGGCACAATGCTAGAAAAGCATCCCCAACTGTTTTCTATCTGATTCCGGGACGGAATCCTTTTAAGGAGGGGAGACTGTAATAACCCCAATTTTTGGGAAATTTTTGAAACCCTTATGAATAGTGTTTTTGCTGAATGAGAAAACTTTTCATGCCACACTATGTAGGGGTTCTGATATGGATATTCTGAGATTTTATTAGTACTTTATATGGGATATAAGTGTATGTAAAGATCGTCAGAATCCAAATCCGAACACTTTGATTTTTCCCGGAAATACACTAGATACGGAGAGAGTTGAGTATAAGGTAACAGGATAAAAAGGATTTAAATTAAAGGATTATAATAGAGGATCATAAAAAGGAATATAATGTATTGAGAAAGGTTAAGGGAACCTAAGTAATAAGATCCCGGGTATGATCCTTCAAACGATAAACGAAACGAAAGTTAAGCGAACCGTATAACAGATCAGCGGTCATTAGGCAAATGATTAGGAAGTTAAGCAAAGGGATTAGAGGGAGTGATGTCACCCAACCAATGAGAGGAGGACAAAGAGGGAAAGATGACATCACAACATGATATAGGCATGACATGGGAAGGAAGGAGGTGTGGTGGCTTTTAACCACACAAATTCAAGGGCAACAAGGTAATTAACTAAATCAAACACAAAAACAAGTCAACCAAGCCAAGCAAAATCATTTTTCATCAAAATCAAAAAGCAACCAAGGCATGGTTCATCTTTGCTCTCGGCTTTTTACTATTCAAAAGGCAAGGAAATTCAAAAATCAAAGATCCAAGCTTCCTAAATTGGTGAGTTAATTCCCTAATCATCTTCATGCTTAGTTAGGCCTATATCATGAGTTTAAGCCATCAATTCCTTCTCCATCTTCTTCATTTAATCAAAGAAGAAGACTATGAATAGTGTTTTCAAGTTTTTAACTTGAAATTTTTCTTGTTTTCCTTGAAGATCCAAGCATTCCTAAGACTTCTCAAAGCTTCTTAAGGCTTCCTAGCTCCTCCCACCACTTCAAGGAAGGTATATCATCTCCAAACCCTAGATTCCTATGTATTATAAGATGATTTTGATTAGTAGGGTGATATTGTAGCTTGATGTTGTGATTTAGTGTTTGGGATTTGAAATGGTATTGAATTGGAATGGTAAATGTTGTTGTTTTGATTAAAAGAACTTAAGAATGGTTAAAGTTAAGCTTAGGCATAAGTATGAATGTTAAAATTGAATTTGTTGGGGTTGTTATGATGTGATAAGGATGGATGTTGGTTGTATGTTGGATTTGAGGTTGAATTGGGTTGGTTTTGAATGGTTTAAAATTGGGAAATCGCGTAAACATAGCCGTCGTAACGTCCGATTTTCTTTAGACTGTTTTTGTGCATAACATTAGGACCCGAGAACCCCCTGCTAGATTATGACCATTACCATGTTTAGATAGCTCATGTTACGAGCTTCGTTTTGATATGTAGTTCGTTCGATTCCGATGCACGGTTTAGGAGAAACGACCGTTTCAAGTAACGGCGTTTCGCGAACGAAACTTTTCCCCTCGCCTTACTTTGAAACATAGATTAAAGACCAAAAAGGGTTAATTAATGTATGAAACATTTATGGTAAGTGTGTTAGGCAGTTGGTAAGACACTCGCGAAGGAATCGCCTTAAAACTCGTAAAGGTTAAATTATTAAAAATGGTGGAGCCGAGGGTACTCGAGTGACTTAAGTGAATCAGTAAGCGCAGAATAAGCGGTAGAGTCTAAGTTAGTTAAAGTATAGATTTACAAGTGACTTTGGTTTAATTCCAACTTACTTGTTGTTTATAGGTTACCAGACTCGTCCCGAGCCTTTTATCACCCCAAGTCGCTCAGGCAAGTTTTCTACCCGTTATAACTGTTGTTGTGATGTATATATGTATTTGCATTATCTTGCGATAGATGCATGTTGGTTAATTAGCAAATGTTGCAATATATTGAAGCATGCTGCTATGGTATATATATATATGCATGCCTGTTTAGTATTCTTTCCATATATATCTGTTGATTCAGTTGATAATACCTATGCTAGAGGATAGCGGTAATTTGCATATACCCTTAGTACAGGGACCCAAAGGTGAAAATATTTTCTAAAACCGGGAGTCGAGGATCCCGAGTAGATTTTGTATATATGGATATAAATATATATATATATATACTTATATATATATATGGTCATAGTTTTCAAAACTATTAATCGAATAAGGTTTATTCGATAACTTTAACTTTATTTTATTATTGAATATTATTTCGAATATTATTCGAAGGCGTATGACTCCTTTATATTAAATGAATATTATTTTGAATATTCATTCGAGGACTTATGACTCCTTTTATTTTATTATTTGAATATTCATTTGAGGGCTTATGACTCAGTTTATATTATTTAATGAATATTTTTGAATATTCATTTGAGGATCTATGACTCCGATTATTTGCTGAGATATATTCTTTATTTTATTAAAGAATAAGGTGTAAATAATCAAACTTATTTTCGATTATTCAAATAAAGATAGTACTTTCATATAAGTATATCTTTGGTTATTTAATACTCGTTTCATGTATAAGTTTTAAAACTTCTACTTCAATTATTTTTATAAAGATTATTCTTTATGGGAATATTATTTAAATAATAATATTCAGTCATTTTCTAAATATTCTGGGGACTGATTTACTTCATTAAATCATCTTTACTCCAAACACTCTATAAAGTGTTTTCGAGTCTTCAAAATAATAGCGGATCCCAAAACTCATTTTTATATTTAAGATCTTCCTTTTTAAGGGGATTTAAATACTCGCTCAAAACCTGAGGGATCCGGCTCCGTGGTGTATTTTATATTCGCAACACGGTTGCAGTTTTGGTAAATGACTTGATTACTTACCCAACGTTCGGGAAGTAAGTCCATCTATTGAGTCGGCATAAGCAACATGGGCTCAGTGGGCGTCCATAATAGTGTAAGTGGCTCAGTGGGAGTCCATCAAATGCATAAGTGGCTGAGTGGCAGTCCAGCATAAGGTCCTATTGAGACCAGGGTGATGACCAGTGGGGAATTCGTCCATCTACTAGTAGAAAAGGTTACTTATTGGTATCTTTGCCTGATCAGCAAGATATCTGGTTCATGCCAAAATTCTTTTCCTTTCCAAATTTATTGGATATTGCAATTTTGTTCATACTTTACATGACAGAGATTTTCAGGAAATTATATAAAGAAGATGTATATGTGGATATATATATATATATATATATATATCAGAACTTAATGAAGTATATCATGACTTCATTTCCTTTAATAATATTTCAAAGATTTAATCTATTCAAATCTTGTCTTGCATTCTCATCTATGTGATGAACTGTTGAAAACTCTTAATACTTTGAACAGTGGTAGTTCAAATAGCTTTATAAATGATATAAGTGTAGGGAAGTATTTGGTAACTTCATCCCTTGTTTTTACTTATATCTAGTAAGTAATTATCTTACACTTGATAAAAGATTCTAGTAAGTATCCATTTAGATACTTATATTATTGTTATCACTACATATTATCTTGCGAGCTGTCAGGTTCACTCTTGCTTTTTTCTTCATCACACAACAACAGTTAGGAAAGATGGCCAGACTCCAGCAGACCCAGCGCAAGCGCGTGGGAAGCGTCCCGCGTCTTCCCGATGATGTTGTAGCTGCTATAGCTGCAGAGGTAGATCTATTGGTAGATCAGGCATCCTATTTTGAGAATCAAATTATGTATAATTATAACTTGTGGCAGATAATGACAATTAACTGTAAATTTATCAAGTAATCATTTTGGGTTGTAATAACTTTAAATTGTGGATTCAAAGACTTGTGATTATTTTGGATATTCATCTCTGAGACTATAACGTGTGGTGTGTGTGTTTATTGTGGGGTCACAGTACAGGGTAGTTGAGTAATTATTAAGATTGGGTGTTATTAAGGGAAATGGAACTCGTGACAACCCGGATCCCCGACCCCGGATTTGGGGGTGTTACAGAGCTGCAATCTTTCAAACTGGTGAAGAACTGCAGAGCTTAAAGATGCAAAAAGGAGAATGATTGATGAACTCAGATATGCTGAGAAATGTTTGTTGGAGAACTATCTCAGAACAACTCTTGACATCAGAGAGATCAGATGATGAAGCCAAGTCGAAGATCTACAACTGCTTAAATTCTGATATTTGTACAGACTGAAGTTGTTATCAGAAGTTGAATATTGGTAAAGCTTTAAGGACTGTAAGTTGTAGTTATCTAGTCTAATTCTCATGCATTTGTACTTAATGTTTTTGACATCATCAAATATCTGTTAAACTTGTATATTATGCTAATTTACAAGTTGGGGGAGATTGTTAGATATATTTGATAATGTCATAGCTAATATAATTTATGTTTAGATTTCAGATCTTACTTAACAGGATAAATCAGTACTTAACTGTTGATCAGTACTTATACTGGAAGTCCGGACTTAAGGATATCAGTACTTATATTATCATGAGATAATCATCAGAAGTTAGATATCAGAACTTAAGTGCTGAAGGATGATCAGAGAAGGACAGTAGCTGATTAAAGGAAAGAAGATCGAGATAAACATAAGAAGAGATATGCATGAAGAAGGAATTCTGGAAGAATGGAATACTTGGAAGAAAAGATATCTGATTGATATATTTTAGGAAGCAGAATTATATTCTATATCAATTAGCGATTATCTTGTAACTGTGTAGTATATAAACACAGACATAGGGTTTACACTATAAGTGTTATCATATATTCGAGAAGATTATTCATTGTAACCCTAGCAGCTCTCGTGATATTTGTTCATCACTGAGAGGTAACAGTTCCATACTGTAACAGAGTTTATTGTTTCAATAAAGTTTGTTTTCTGTTACTTAATATATTAAAGTTCGATTTGATTGTATTATATACTGTATTCACCCCCTCTACAGTGTGTGTGACCTAACAAATTCTATGAGTCGATTATTGATAGATGCTTATGATATGTGAGCAGAAGAGGAACGACGTAGGAAAGGGAAACAGATAGTTGAGGAGTAAGACGGTTGTGATTGGAAGCGAGTGCAGTGTAGTAAGCTAATACCAGGCAAGTGTTCTGAACTTTCTCAAGATATTGTAGTACTGGATAGTCTTGTTGATATTGCAAGTGCTTGAAGCACTGAAACCCAAACCCTGATTCCAGTTATTGTTCTTGATCCATGAACCTTATTCTTTCTATACTATTGATTGTTGTATACCCAAACACGAACCACAAGTATACAATACTACTCCACAAATACATACATATTAAATATAAAACACGGAACCAGATTGCTTATACCTTCAAACCATTGTATTTTATGCTTTGAAAGCCCAAATCTTTGAAACCCTGAAATGTTGATTCCTTTGTTATCCAATTATTTCATTACCCAGCATCCAAGCTTTTAAATTACCTTATTGATCCTTACAAAGATTGAAACCCTTTCATTGTTAAACACTCATTGTTGTTAATGATTCTGGTTATTGTTTATTATTGCATATTTTGTTATTATATTAGAATTGGATTGTTTTTATAAAATTATGGACCAGATTCGTGGTCAGACCATACAATGGTCAAGTTAGGCCAATGTGTGCCTTGGATCCAGTAGTTAGAGCAATGTTGTGTGCCTTGCTGGGGGTTAGTGCGTGATTGATCAGCAGCCTAACCTTGGTTTTTAAATTAAAAGTATAATATCTAATTCTAAATCATAATCCATTGTTCACTTGATATCATAATCATGTTCACCTGATGATCATTATTCTCAGTTTTGTCATTGTGACTTGCTGAGCTAGTTAGCTCATTTGTGCGATGTTGTTTATATTCTTTCCAGTTAAAAAGGAACCAGTTGGTAAAGAAGATCCCCAGTCCAGCGTGAGAGCTAGGGGTTCAGGTTGAGAAAGCTGAGCTAGTAGGCTTCTTTTGGGATAATTTAAGGTTGTAAAAGTTGTAATAAAGTTTAATACTCTATTTTGAGTTTGGAATAGTTGGGATTTGAACGGTTTGTAATATATTAGTGTGTTTGGCTTGTGTGCATACTTTAACCTGTTGCGGTCCGTGGTGGTTGGTAAGTAGGGTCACTGCATATATTATTATTATCTTTATTATTGTTATAAGCAGGTTATAAATAAGGTGTGAGTGTGGACCCCAAACTTCTGACCCGGGTTTGGAGGGCGCCACAAGTTTGGTATCAGAGCTACAGGTTATAAGTCACTGACACAAGCCTAGGTTGACAGGAATGGGTAGAGGGTTAGGATTAGAAGTAAGAAATAGAAAGATAGAACGTCGAGAGGTTGAGTGCTTCGGTATATCAGGTATTAGTGTAATTCGCGTTATGGTTCGAGATTCTTATATTGCGATATGATTTCAGATAGCATCGATGGCCGACTCTTTTATTCCCGTATCAGCTGATCACTCAGAGCCTTCAGTTGGAGTGCCATCTTCGGATCCACGTCCTGTTATTCCACCAGCATTGGCTATTCTACCTCCACCGGTGTTGCAGCCCGTACCACTGCAGGCTATTCCACCTCCAGGCATGAGACCACCTGTTAGAGGATCCCCACCTGCTGATTCAGGCTTTACTAGTCATTCAGTTACAGGAGTACCTTTCCAGTTCTCTTCCTATCATGTCCCATATCATCAGTTTGAGGCTTGCCTTATGGAGCAGCGATTCCTACAGGGTCAGATCCAGGAGTTATTGCATATCATGCGTACCAGAGAGGTTGGGAGTGGTGAGAGGCGACTTAGAGAGAGGCTCCAGGCATTTCGTGGAGCAGCTGCTGTGAGGATTGCTGAGGCTAAACACGAGGACATCACTCATGATTTCCTAGTGGAGTGGGCTAAGTGGGTTCTAGAGGAGCTTGAGGAGATTGGAGGTCCAGACTTGCTATGAGCCAGAGATTTAGAGATGGAGATGCTGAGCAGTGTTGTTATGGTTATGTAGTATGTACATTAGTGTGTAGTATGTATTAGTAGACTTTTGAGTTGTATTTATAGACTAGCTATGCTGACTAGTGAGTAGGTTGTTGTACCATTTTTGCTTTTACTTTCAAAGCGTCTTTACGCTTGTACTACCTAAAACTTTTGATCTATATATATCAGTACCTTTTTCCTTTCCAGCACTGTCATTTACTTTATTGCACCTGTTTTACCTTACCTTATTTATTGCACCAGTTATACCCTTGTGATACCATGTACCCTATTTTCCATAACTGTTTAAATTATGTAAAGAAGCATGCAATTTACTTAGTTACAACTCTTTTAAAAAAAAGAGAAAGAAATATTTCTGTTTTGCAAAACTATTCTTTTATGCAAAAGATTGATTCAAAAGCTAAATAAGTTGATTAATTCTTTACAGAAAATGCTTCCCAGAAGAAATACCCGCACCAACACCCAGAATGAAAAAAACCAACAACAATAACAACCAAGATGATACAAACCCGAATGTGAACCCAGGACCCATGGACCCAGCAATAGCCCAGATTCTTCAAATCTTGGCCCAACAAACAGTTCACCTGGCATAACAACAACAAAGACAGACCAATCCCCAGGTAACTTTCAAAACTTTTCAGGCAGTAAACCCACCAGAATTCAAGGGTTCCCTAGAGCCGATTGAAGCAAATGTGTGGTTAAAAGAAATAGAGAAGGCATTTGCCTTAGTGAAAATGAAGGAGGAACAGAAGGTTGAGTTTGCAAGTTACTATTTGAAGAATGAGGCCACCTATTGGTGGGAAATGGTGAAGACATTGGAAGGCACATATGTTATTACTTGGGAAAGGTTTAAGGAATTGTTTTTAGAAAAGTATTTTCCTCAGTTTGTTCAGGATCAAATGGAGCTGAAGTTTTTAGAATTAAAGCAAGGGAACATGTCGGTAACAGATTATGAGGGTAAGTTTGAGGAATTGTCAAGGTATATACCGTCGTATGTGGATACTGACAGGAAGAAAGCTAAAAAATTTCAGCAAGGTTTGAAACCATGGATCAGAGGGAAGGTAGCCATTTTTGAATTGGATACCTATGCAGGAGTAGTACAGAAGGCTATGATTGCAGAGACAGAGAGTGAGATGTTCCAGAAGGAAAAGGAAAGCAAGAAAAGGAAGGTTGAGGGAAGTGAGGGTCAGTCACAACCAGGGAAGTTTCCAAACTTTAAGAAGGAAAGTTCCAGCCAGGGAGAAATTTTAATTTCAGGAGACAAAATGCAGGAGACGGAGGCCAGGGCAACCGTCCAGCTAATGTGAATCAGCCAAGTCAGTTGAGACTAACTTTTACGGATTGTCAAGTATGTGGGAAAAAGCATGGAGGAGTTTGTAATAAGTTGAATGCGGTATGTTTCAAATGCAATCAGAAAGGGCACTATTCAAGGGAGTACCGAAATCAGCCAGCAAGAGAGCCAGCAAATAAGGATCAGCCTATCCGGAATCCAGCAGTGAAGGTTCCAGCCATTGGATTTACATGCTTCAAATGTGGAAAGCCAGGACATATGGTCAGGGATTGCAAGACACCATCCCCAGTCAGTAATGCATTGAGGATTATGGGATCTACCCCAACAGTGAATGAGACTCCAAGGGCTAGAGTTTTCGATATGTCTGTGAAGGATACTCTTCAGGATACGGATGTCGTGGCAGGTACGCTTAATGTGAATTCTTTACGTGCCAAAGTGTTAATAGATTCGGGAGCAACTCGATCATTTGTTTCACAAGATTTTGTTAGTAAGTTAAATTGTCCAGTTGAGTGTTTAAATGAAATAATGACTGTGGAATTAGCAAATCAAAAACGTGTAACTGTTAACCAAGTTTGTGGGAATTGTGAGATTGAGATCTCTGGTAGTAAATTTTGTGTAGATTTGATACCATTTAAGTTAGGAGAATTTGACGTTATATTAGGGATGGATTGGTTATCTAAGCATGATGCCCAGATAGATTGTCGAAATAAGAAAGTAATGGTGAAAACGCTAGACAAAAGAATAGTAACATTCAAAGGTCAGAAATAAGTAAAGAAGTTCTTAACGATGATTCAAGCCAATAAGTTACTACGACAAGGATGTGAGCATTTTATGGCATATGTGATCGACAGAAGTCAGGAGCCAGCAAAACTTGAAGATATTCCAGTTGCAAATGAATTTCCAGATGTGTTTCCCGATGAATTACCAGGACTTCCTTCAGATAGAGAAATTGAATTTGCAATCGACTTAGCACCTGGAACAGAACCAGTATCCAAGGCCCCGTACAGAATGGCGCCTGTTGAGATGAAAGAGCTAGCAAAGCAACTGTAGGAATTGTTAGAAAAAGGAGTAATCAGACCCAGTGTATCCCTGTGGGGAGCCCCGGTATTATTTGTTAAGAAGAAAGATGGAAGCATGAGACTGTGCATTGACTATAGGGAGCTCAACAAGTTGACAATCAAGAACAAATATCCGTTACCCGGAATCGATGATCTGTTTGACCAGTTGAAGGGAGCCAAGTACTTCTCCAAAATTGATTTAAGATCGGGATATCATCAACTAAAGATCAAGCCAGAAGATATACCAAAGACAGTTTTCAGAACAAGGTATGGACATTACGAGTTTTTAGTAATGTCTTTTGGATTGACCAATGCCCCGGCAGCATTTATGGACCTGATGAACAGAATTTTCAAGGAGTATTTGGATAAGTTTGTTATTGTGTTTATAAACGATATTTTAATCTATTAAAAGACGGAAGAGGATCATACGGAACATTTAAGGACAGTTTTGGAGATTTTAAGGAAAATGAAGTTGTATGCTAAATTCTCGAAGTGTGAGTTTTGGTTACAGGAGGTTCAGTTCTTAGGACACATAGTTAGTAATGAAGAGATCAAAGTGGACCCGGCAAAGATCGAGGCAATTACGAATTGGGAAAGACCGAGAACACCCACCGAGGTAAGAAGTTTTCTAGGATTGGCGGGATATTATCGTCGATTTGTTCAAAATTTCTCGAGGATTGCCACACCATTGACAAAGCTTACATGAAAGAATAAAAAGTTTATATGGAATGACAAATGCGAGGAAAGTTTTCAGGAGCTGAAGCGGCGATTAATCATGGCACCTATTTTGTCACTTCCAGACGATCAAGGGAATTTCGTAATTTATAGTGATGCTTCTCACAAAGGATTAGAATGTGTTCTTATGCAGCACGACAAGGTGATTGCGTATGCGTCAAGGCAATTGAAACCACACGAACAGAAATATCCTACTCATGATTTGGAGTTAGCAGCCATAGTATTTGCTTTGAAGATTTGGAGACATTATCTGTATGGAGAGAAATGTGAGATTTATACGGATCACAAAAGTTTGAAGTATATATTCACACAGAAGGAACTTAATATGAGGCAAAGGAGATGGTTAGAGTTGATCAAAGACTATGATTGCTCAATTAATTATCATCCCGGTAAGGCGAACGTGGTGGCAGATGCGTTAAGTCGGAAGGAAAGGCTAAATGAGTTATCAGTACCTGAAGATATATATAAGGAATTTCAGAAATTGGAATTGGAAATTAGAATTTATAAACCTGAGGAAGCGAAAGTGTACAGTATGACTTTCCAGCCGGAGTTGTTGGAGAAAATAAAGAAATGTCAGGAAGATGTAATGGATCAAGATATAAATCGTTTGGTAGGTGAAGAATTATGCACGCAGAAGGATGATCAAGGCATTTTGAGGTTTTCATCTAGAATTTGGATTCCACCGGTAACGGAGTTAAAGAATGAAATTTTACAAGAGGCACATAGTTCAAGATATTCCATCCATCCAGGGAGTACCAAATGTACACAGATTTAAAGAAAAATTATTGGTGGCCAGACATGAAGAGGGAAATTGCGAAATGGATTAGCAAATATTATACCTGTCTGAGAGTTAAAGCAGAGCATCAGAGACCAAGTGGATTGTTACAGCCATTAGAGATTCTAGAATGGAAGTGGGAACATATTACCATGGATTTTATAGTTGGATTACCAAGGACAAGGGTTAATCATGATGCCATTTGGGTTATAGTGGATAGACTTACCAAGTCAGCTCATTTTTTGCCTATAAATGAAAGATTTTCGCTCGACAAGTTGGTCCATATGTACCTAAAAGAAATTGTAGTTCGTCATGGAGTTCCAGTGTCTATCGTATCTGATCGAGATCCAAGGTTTAATTCAAGATTCTGGAAGAGTTTTCAAGAATGTTTGGGAACAAGATTGAATATGAGTACGACCTATCACCCGCAGACGGACGGCCAAAGTGAAAGAACGATCCAGACAATCGAGGACATGCTACGTGTTTGTGCTATTGATTTCAAAGGAAGTTGGGACGAGCATTTACCCCTGGTAGAGTTTGCTTATAACAACAGTTATCACGCCAGCATTGGGATGCCACCTTATGAAGCTCTTTATGGACACAAATGTAGATCTCCAGTATATTGGGATGAAGTAGGAGAACGCAAAATACTCGGACCTGAATTGGTGCAACAGACAAAGGAAGTTGTTGAAATTATCCATAAGAGATTAATAGCCGCACAAAATCGTCAGAGAAAGTATGCAGACCAGTCAAGGAAGGACATGGAATTTGAAGAAGGGAGCTTGGTATTATTGAAAGTATCACCATGGAAAGGACTAACGAGGTTTGGGAAGAAAGGGAAGCTAAGCCCAAGATATGTCGGACCTTTTGAGATTTTAAAGCGCATTGGCAAAGTAGCTTATGAGTTGGCATTACCACCGCACATGGAGCACATCCACAATGTTTTTCACGTATCAATGCTCAAGAAATATAATCCAGACTCCAAGCATGTAATAGAATATGAGCCAATAGAGCTTCAGGCAGATTTATCATATATAGAAAGTCCGATAAAGATTCTAGAGGAGAGAGAGAGAAAGTATTGAGAAATAAAGTGGTAAAGTTAATAAGAGTATTGTGGAGAAACCCAAAGGTTGAATAGTCAACCTGGGAGTTAGAAAGTGATATGAGAAAAAAGTACCCTCATTTATTTTCTTAGGAGATTCTGAGGACAGAATCCTTTTAAGGGGGGGAGGATGTAATATCCGGGATATATCGTGTAATTATTTTTGATATTAAATAATTATTATGTGTGTTCAGTATCTATTCTATGAGTTAATTGTTAAGTGTTATCTGTACTTGGATATTCAAAAATAATATTAATTGAGTATTTTAATTTTTATATGTCCAAAATAAAACATAGATAATTATCATATCTTCCTAATTATTTTTATGTTGATTTATGGATTTATAAGGATCATATGAAATTTATAAAATCTTTTTCCGAGTATTTAAAATCTATTTTATAAAAACGGGAACCAACTGACGTCAACCGTTGTTACGTTTTTGGAACCCGAAACTCTTCCTAACCTAATTGTAATATTCCGAGCATATTCCATGTTTCGACTTTTTCGATCCGGCGTACGGTTTGTCCTGCGCGGGTCCCGGCATAATATTTTCGATACAATATTCGTTTCGGTAAATCAATAAAACCCGTATTTTCGATAAACGGGAGCTTTTTATTAAACTATCCCAATTATCACTTCGTAATACGTGTAATCAGGCGCTGAGACCAAGACCGCAGTACAAATTGTACTGATTTGGATAATTATCCCGAAAACCGATACCGTTTGGATCAGTTTTTACAAATAAACGTACCGTTTTATATCCGGAATGATCCAACGGGATACTAATTTTCCGTAAATATAAATAGTCTTTTTCCGTATTTTATTTCGTATCAAAATCATTTGCAGACAGATAATTATATAATTTTACAGAGAAAAATCATATATTCATAAACTGTTCTAAGAATCAAACAACAAAACGAAGGCGTTACCGATCTATAATTTCAAAGCTTGAGTAACTAAAATGAAGGATTTGAAGTGTTCTATCAGATTCTGAGCTTTGTTTCATTGCAGAATCAAAGGTGTATTTTCTGGAAATTTATTTATTTTCGAATTAAATTTATTAAAAATATGATTTTTTTTGTTCGGATGATTGTTTGTATGATTTGATGATTGCATGTTGTAGAGCTTGTTTTCCTAATGATTTTCATATGTCATACGTCTGATTTGGAGTTCAATAACATGCTCAAAAGTGAGTTTAATTTTCGAATTTTAAAATTAGGGTTTATAACCCGTATGAATGTTTTCAATTGAAATTTGGGGGTTTTTGATTCAGGGGTTATTAGCTGTTGATTTATAGTGGGTTGTGTTCCTTATGAAATTTGCAATCGATTGATATATAGCTCGTTAACAGAGGATGCTTGAATCAAAGGGAGTTGTGTTTTAAAGATTTACGATGTTCGCCGGAAACCGGCGATGTTCTTGGCCAATTTCCGGCCAGAACAGGGATGATTAGAATGTTTTGATTTCATGAATAAGTTCCTGGTGTTGTGTAGTGTTGATCTGGAGGTGTTGGTGGGGTGAGGACGCCGGGATCGTCTTCTCCGGCCACCCCCGACGTTTTCCGGCGAATGGACTGCAAAATTGCAGTTTGGTCCCTGTAGTTTTAAAAACGATACAGTTAGGTCCCTGAAGTTTCCAAACTTTGCAAAAAGTGGATTCCTGTTTTAAAAATGTTTAAAAATCATATTTCCTATTTATTTTTATTATAAAAATTCATTTTTAATTTCTGAAAATTCTGAAATTATTATTTTAATTTTGAAAATTATTTTTAATTCAAAAATAAATCTAAATTAATTAGTTAATTAATTTCAGTTAATTTTTAATTAATTAATTGGTCAATTAATTCAAAAATTAATTGATTAATTGATTTAATTACTTATTAATTGATTTTAATCAATTATTTAATTAGATTTAATTATTTAAAAATGATTTAAAAATTCTGAAAAATAGTCTCGAGCTTTAAAATATTATTCTAAATTATTTCCAAGGCTCGATAATTATTCTAAAATTATTTCGGAGTCAGAATTGGCCAACCGAACCCTGTTTATTAATCCGAAATTGATCCAATGACCCGTTTTAATTCCGAAAAATGTTTTAAAAATCATTTTAAATACCAGAAAGCCTATTTATGACCCGAGACTTCTTTATAAATGATATATCATTGATTATGTGATGTATTATGTGCTATACGTGACTTATTGATTGACTATCGGTCTATATATTCGGTGTTTACTTGATTATTGCATAACTTTCAATCCGTTAATCGGATTAGGGTGAAACGAAGGGTAGATAGAAGTATGTGTTGAATAGAATTCTATGAGTCGATTATTGATAGATGCTTATGATATGTGAGCAGAAGAGGAACGACGTAGGAAAGGGAAATAGATAATTGAGGAGTAAGACGGTTGTGATTGGAAGCGAGTGCAGTGTAGTAAGCTAATACCATGCAAGTGTTCTGAACTTTCTCGAGATATTGTAGTACTGGATAGTCTTGTTGATATTGCAAGTGCTTGAAGCACTGAAACCCAAACCCTGATTCCAGTTATTTTTCTTGAGCCATGAACCTTATTCTTTCTATACTATTGATTGTTGTATACCCAAACACGAACCGCAAGTATACAATACTACTCCACAAATATATACATATTAAATATAAAACACGGAACCAGATTGTTTATACCTTCAAACCATTGTATTTTATGCTTTGAAAGCCCAAATCTTTGAAACCCTGAAATGTTGATTCCTTTGTTATCCAATTCTTTCATTACCCAGCATCCAAGCTTTTAAATTACCTTATTGATCCTTACAAAGATTGAAACCCTTTCATTGTTAAACACTCATTATTGTTAATGATTCTGGTTATTGTTTATTATTGCATATTCTGTTATTATATTAGAATTGGATTGTTTTTATAAAATTGTGGACCAGATTCGTGGTCAGACCATACAATGGTCAAGTTAGGCCAATGTGTGCCTTGGATCCAGTAGTTAGAGCAATGCTGTGTGCCTTGCTCAGGGTTAGTGCGTGACTGATCAGCAGCCTAACCTTGGTTTTTAAATTAAAAGTATAATATCCAATTCTAAATCATAATCCATTGTTCACTTGATATCATAATCATGTTCACCTGATGATCATTATTCTCGGTTTTGTCATTGTGACTTGCTGAGCTAGTTAGCTCATTTGTGCGATGTTGTTTATATTCTTTCCAGTTAAAAAGGAACCAGTTGGTAAAGAAGATCCCCAGTCCAGCGCGAGAGCTAGGGGTTCAGATTGAGAAAGCTGAGCTAGTAGGCTTCTTTTGGGATAATTTAAGGTTGTAAAAGTTGTAATAAAGTTTAATACTCTGTTTTGAGTTTGGAATAGTTGGGATTTGAACGGTTTGTAATATATTAGTGTGTTTGGCTTGTGTGCATACTTTAACCTGTTGCGGTCCGTGGTGGTTGGTAAGTAGGGCCACTGCATATATTATTATTATCTTTATTATTGTTATAAGCAGGTTATAAATAAGGTGTGAGTGTGGACCCCAAACTTCTGACCCGGGTTTGGAGGGCGCCACAAAGGAACTAGCAAGGCAATTGCAAGATTTGTTAGAGAAAGGAATAATCAGACCCAATGTATCCCCGTGGGGTGTACCAATACTACTTATCAAGAAGAAGGATGGAAGCATGAGACTGTGCATTGACTATCGGGAGCTCAATAAGCTTACAATTAAGAACAAGTATCCGTTACCCAGAATTGATGATTTGTTTGACCAATTGAAGGGAGCCGGGTATTTCTCCAAGATTGATTTGAGATCGGGATATCATCAACTAAAGATTAAGCCAAAGGATATACCAAAGACAGCTTTCAGAACAAGGTATGGACATTATGAATTTTTATTGATGTCTTTTGGATTAACCAATGCCCCGACAACATTCATGGACCTGATGAACAGAATTTTCAAGGAATACTTGGACAAGTTTGTTATTATGTTTATAGATGATATTTTGATTTATTCAAAGACAAAAGAGGATCATGCAGAACATTTGAGGACAACTTTGGAGGTTTTGAGAAAGAAAAAGTTATACGCTAAATTTTCAAAGTGTAAGTTCTGGTTACAGGAAGTTCAGTTCTTAGGACACATAGTCAGTAATGAAGGGATCAAAGTGGACCCAACAAAGATTGAAGCAATTACAAATTGGGAAAGACCAAGAACACCAATAGAGGTAAGAAGTTTCTTGGGATTAGCGGATATTATCATCGATTTGTTCAAAATTTCTCAAGGACTGCAACACCATTGACGAAGCTTACACGGAAGAATGAAAAGTTCATATGGAACGATAAATGTGAAGAAAGTTTCCAGGAATTGAAGTGAAGATTAATTACGGCACCTGTTTTGTCACTTCCAGATGATCAAGGGAATTTTGTAATCTATAGCGATGCTTCTCATAAAGGACTCGGATGTGTTCTGATGCAACACGATAAGGTTATTGCATATGCGTTAAGGCAATTGAAACCCCACGAGAAAAAGTATCCTACCCACGATTTGCAGCTAGCAGCCATAATATTCGCTTTAAAGATTTGGAGACATTATCTATATGGAGAGAAATGCGAGATTTATACGGATCACAAAAGCTTGAAGTACATATTCACGCAGAAAGAGCTTAATATGAGACAGAGAAGATGGTTAGAGTTGATTAAGGATTATGACTGCACGATTAACTATCATCCCGGTAAAGCAAATGTCGTGGCGGATGCGTTAAGTCGGAAAGAAAAGTTGAATGTGTTATCAGTACCCGAAGAGATATACAAGCAATTTCAGAAAATTGGAATTGGAGATTAGAATTTGCAAGCCTGATGAAGAAAAAGTGTATAGTATGACTTTCCAGCCGGAGTTGTTAGAAAAGATAAGAAAGTGTCAAGTAGAGATAATGGATCAGGACATTAATCGTTTGGTAGAAGAGGAATTATGCACGCAAAAGGACGATCAAGGTATTATTAGGTTTCTTCTAGAATTTGGATTCCACCAGTAACAGAGTTGAAGAATGAAATTTTACAGGAAACTCATAATTCAAGGTATTCAATCCATCCAGGAAGTACCAACATGTACAGAGATTTGAAGGAAAATTATTGGTGGCCAGATATGAAGAGGAAAATTATGGAATGGATTAGTAGATGTTATACATGTCAAAGAGTTAAAGTAGAGCATCAGAGACCAAGTGGATTGTTGCAACCATTAGAGATTCCAGAGTGGAAGTGGGAGAATATTGCCATGGATTTCATAGTCGGATTACCAAGGACAAAAGCCAATCATGATGCCATTTGGGTTATAGTGGACAAACTTACCAAGTCAGCTCATTTTCTGCCTATAAATGAAAGATTTCACTAGACAAGTTAGTCCATATGTACCTGAAAGAAATCGTAGTTCGTCATGGAGTCCCTGTGTCTATCGTATCCGATCGAGATCTGAGATTTAATTCGAGGTTTTGGAAAAGTTTTCAAGAATGTTTGGGAATGAGACTGAATATGAGTACGGCTTACCATCCACAGACGGACGGCCAAAGCGAAAGGACAATCCAGACGATCGAAGACAAGTTACGTGTTTGTGCCATTAATTTTAAAGGAAGTTGGGACGAGCATTTACCCTTGGTAGAATTTGCTTACAACAACAGTTATCATGCCAGTATTGGGATGTCACCCTATGAAGCTCTTTATGGACGCAAATGTCGATCTCCCGTGTATTGGGATGAAGTAGGAGAACGCAAAATACTTGGACTTGAATTGGTGCAACAGACGAAGGAAGTTATTGAAGTTGTCCAGAAGAGATTGATAGCAGCACAAGACCGTCAAAGGAAATATGTAGATCAATCAAGGAAATATATGGAATTTGAAGAAGGAAATCTGGTATTACTGAAAGTATCGCCGTGGAAAGGATTGACACGATTTGGAAACAAAGGAAAACTGTGCCCAAGATATGTCGGACCTTTTGAAATTTTAAAGCGCGTTGGAAAAGTAGCTTACGAGTTGGCGTTACCTCCGCACATGGAGCACATTCACAATATTTTTCACGTATCGATGCTTAAGAAGTATAATCCAGACTCCAGATATGTAATCGAATATGAGCCAGTAGAACTTCAAGCAGATTTATCATATGTAGAAAGTCCGATAGAGATTCTAGAAGAAAGAGAGAAAGTGTTAAGAAATAAAGTGGTAAAGTTAGTAAGAGTATTGTGGAGAAACCCAAGGTTGAAGAGTCAACCTAGGAGTTAGAAAGTGATATGAGAGAAAAGTACCCTCATTTATTTCCTTAGCAGATTCTGAGGACAGAATCCTTTTAAGGGGGGAAGGATGTAATATCTGGGACATATCGTGTAATTATTTTTGCTACTAAATAAGTATTATGCATGTTCAATATTTATTATGTGAATTAATTGTTAAGTGGTATATGTATTTGGATGTTTAAAAATAATATCAATTGAGTATTTTAATTTTTATATGTCCAAAATAAAATATAGATAATTGTCATATCTTCCTATTTATTTTTATGTTGATTTATGATTTTCTAGGAAATTTATGAATTTTATAAAATCTTTTTCCGAGTATTTATAAACTATTTTATATAATCGGGAACCAACCGATGTCACCCGTTTTTACGTTTTTATAAGCCGAAACTCTTCCGAGAACTCCTTCCTAAACTAATTGCAATATTCCGAGCATTTTCCATGTTTCAACTTTTTCGATCCGGCGTACGGTTTGTCCTGTGCGGGTCCCGGCGCAATATTTTCGATACATTATTCGTTTCGGTAATTCAATAAAACTCGTATTTTTGATAAACGGGATCTTTTTATTAAAGTATTACAATTATCACCTCGTAATATGTGTAACCAGGCACTGAGACCAAGATCGCAGTACAAATTGTACTGATTTGGATAATTATCCCGAAAACCGGTACCGTTTGGATCTGTTTTTATAAATAAACGTACCATTTTGTATCCGGAATGATCCAACGGGATACTAATTTTCCGTAATTATAAATAGTCTTTACCGTATTTTATTTCGTACCGAAAATCATTTGCAAACAGTAATTATGGAATTCTCCAGAGAAAAACCCTAATTTTATAAAACCTACCGAGAATCAAACCTCAATTTCAAGGTGTTACCTGAATCCGTTGGTGAAGCTCAAGTACTCAAATCAAAGCTCTTGAAATATACTATCAGAATCTGTGCTTCATATCGGTGTAGAATCAAAGGTTTATTTTCTGTAATTTTATTTATTTTCGAATTATTTTGATTAAAAATATGAATTTTTGTACGGATGATTGTTTGAATGATTTGATGCTTACATGTTATAGAGCTTGTTCTCCTGATGATTTTCATATGTCATATGACTGATTTGGAGTTCAATAACATGTTCAAAATTGAATTTAATTTTCAAATTTTAAAATTAGGGTTTATAACCCGTATGAATGTTCTTAATTGAAAATTAGGGCTTTTTGTTCTAGAGGTTATTAGCTGTTGAAATATAGTGGGTTGTGTTCCTTATGAAATTTGTAATCGATTGGTATATAGCTCGTTAACAGAGGATCCCTGAATCGAAGGAATTTGTGTTTTGAAGTTTCGGTCGGATCGCCGGAAACCGGCGAACTTCTCGGCCAATTTCCGGCCAACCCAGGGGTTATTGATGTGTTTTGATTGCATGGTTAAATTCCTGGTGTTTAGAAGATATAATCTGGAGGAGATGGTGGTGTGAGGATGCCGGGAACGTGTTCTCCGGCCATCCCCGTAATTTTCCGGCGACTAAACTACAAAATTGCAGTTTAGTCCTTGAACTTTTGGGGACGATGAAGTTTAGTCCCTGTAGTTTGCAAAGTTTGCAAAAAAAGGATTACTGTTTATTAATTATTTAAAAATCATATTTCTTATTTATTTTAATTATAAAAATTCATTTTTAATTTCTGAAAATTCCGAAAATTATTATTTTAATTCCAAAAATTAATTTTAATTCAAAAATAAATTTGAATTAATTAGTTAATTAATTTCAGTTAATAATTAATTGATTAATTGGTCATTTAATTCGAAAATTAATTGATTAATTGATTTAATTAATTATTAATTAATTTTAATTAATTATATAATTAGATTTAATAATTTAAAAATGATTTAAAAATTCCGAAAAATAGTTACGAGCTTTAAAATATTAATTTAAATTGTTTTCAAGGCTCGATAATTACTAGAAAATTATTTTGAAGCCAAATATGGCCAACCGAACCCTATTTATTGCTTTAAAATTTATCCAATAACCCTTTTTAATTCCGAAAAATATTTTAAAAATCATATTAAATACCCGAAAACTTGTTTATGACCCAAGACTCCTTTATAAATGATATGTCATTGATTGTTTAAGGTGTTATGTGTTATATGTGACTTGTTGCTTGACTGGCGGTCTATATGTTCGGTGTTTACTTGTTTATAACATAACTTTCAATCCGTTAATCGGATTTGGGTAAAACGAAGGGTAGATAGAAGTGTATATCAAATAGAATCGTATGAGTTGAATATTGATAGATGTTTATGATATGTGAGCAGAAGAGGCAAGGCATAGGAAAGGGAAACAGATAATCGAGGAGTAGGAGATTGTAATTGAAAGTTAGAGAAGTATAACAAGCTAATATCTAGCAAGTGTTCTGAACTTTCTCGAGATATATTATAGTTGATTGATAGTCATGTTTTATATTACAAGTACTCTAAAGCACTGAACCCTAAACCTTGATTCCGGTTGTTGATCTTTGAGCCGTAAACCTTATTCTTTCTGAACCATTGATTGTTGTACACCCGAATACGAATCACATATATACGATACTACTCCACAAATACATACAAATTAAATGCCAAACACTAAATCAAATTGCTTACATACTCAAACTATTGTACCTTATGCTTTGAAAGACCAAATCCTTGCAACCTTGAAACTTTGATTCCTTTGTTATCCAATTCTTTCATTACCTAACAGCCATTCTTTGAAACTGATATATTGATCCTTTGTGAAGATTAAAACCATTTCATTATTGAATATCCAATATTGCTTATGATTTTATTTATTGCTTTACATTATTTATTCTGTTATTATGTTAGAATTGGATTATTTTATAAAATTTTGGACCAGATTCGTGGTCAGACCTGATTGGTGGTCAAGTTAGGCCAATGTGTGCCTTGGATCCAGTAATTAGAGCAGAGATGTGTGCCTTGCTCGGGGTTAGTGCGTGATTGATCAGCAGCCTAACCTTGGTTTTTAGAATAAAAATATAATATCCAATTCTAAATTATTAAGCATTGTTCACTTGATATCTTAATCATTTTCACTTGATGATCATTATTCTCAATCTTGTCATTGTGACTTGCTGAGCTAGTTAGCTCATTTGTGCAATGTTGTTTATGTTCTTTTCTTGTTAAGAAGGAACCAGTTGGTAGTGAGGATCCCCAATCCAGTGCGAGAGCTAAGGGTCCAGGTTGATCGAGTTAAGCTAGCTGGTAGCTTTTGAGATAGTTTAAGTTTGTAAAAGTTTGTAATAATGTTTAATGTTCAGTTCTAAGTTTGAATAGTTGGGATTTGGACGTTTGTAACATAAGTGTGTGTGTGTGGCTTGTGGACATACTTTAATCTGTTGCAGTCCGTGGTAGTTGGTAAGTAGGGTCACTGCATATTATTATTATCTTTATTATTGTTATAAGTAGGTTATAAATAAGGTGTGTGTGTGGAACCCAAACTTCTGACCCGGGTTTGGAGGGCGCCACATTTATCTTTGGGATCAGTCTGTGATCTTGTCTTGGGCTTTGAAGCCTCAGAATTTGACTTTTCCTTGATCACAATGCCTTTTTCCTTAGGCCTTGGAGGTTTCTTAGCATGAGAAGCTTTAGACTTTAGATTTGTCTTCTCAGCTGCAAATCTAGCTTCCTCCTCCTTGAGATTCTCTAAATCCATTCCAGGATTATGTTTGAGAAATAATCTTCTTGCAATTTCTTCATCAAGTGTCTGAATTTTTGGATCTTTGTAGTAGACAGTAGTCTGCTTTCCTTTGAGCTTCGGAGTATGCAAAAACTTCTAAGAGTCTTGACTTCCACCTTGAATCAGAACATCAGGCTTTGTCATCAGACTTTGAGCTTCAGAACTTGCTATCAGAGCTTGACTATTTACAGCATCAGAATTTATCTTCTTTTGAGTAGAAGATTTGCTTGAATCTAAAATTAGTTTCCTTGAAGAAACTTTGCTGTGCCCTTGACCTTGACCCTTGTTTGGGTTTCCCTGGTCATCACCTTTGTCATCCTTTTTCTTCAGTACTTGAGTATTAGAGCATTTGTACTTAACTACCTTCTCCCCCTTTTTGGCATCATCTGGTAGTAGGAGAGAGAGAAGAATTTATACTGAAGATTGAATTTTATTTAGTTGAGCTTGTTGAGAAGCTAGATTCTGCAGGACCTCAGAAATTTGGGCCTGTTGCTATTCTTGATCCTTCTCAATGGCTTCAACTTTTTCAGAAATAGGTCTGATAAACCTCTTTTTGTCTAGCTTGCTATCTATATCCAGCTTATCAGATTTTTCCAAAAGTTTGTCAACTTTTTCATGAGTGACGGAGCATTGACCTTGAAGAGACTTGATACTTAGAGCTGTGACTTTGAGTTATGTCTTGAAATCAGAATTTGTCATCAGCTCATCAGCTTTGGCAATATGCTCTGTCAGAACTTTGGAACATGGAATGAAATCAGATTCATTCCACTTCTTGGTCCACTCAACACCTCTATGAGTTTCTTTCCAAGGAACAGGAGCAGCTTGTTCAACAAACTTTTTAATAAGTGCCTCCTTGCCAAGAGTAGGAGCTGGAGTATCTACTGAAACACTGTCTCCAGAACTTGAAGAAGACTCATTATCCTCTGATAACACAAGTGTGTGTAAGGCTATAGGAGATTCTAGAATAACTTCATCTAAATTCTGATCTCCAGGTTTCTGATCCAGAATTGGTGTAGATGGGATTTCAGCCTATAAGATTGGAGAATTAACTGTAGATGGCTGAGTTGCTGATGTAGCTTCCGGATAAAGAACAGTTGGAATGTGCAGCCTATGGATGTCAATTTCAGGACTTAATCCTGAATCGTCAACTGTAACATTGTCGTGAAGAGGAGAGATAGGAGGTGTGATCACTGTATCCTGAACAGTGTCTTCAGCCTGAGTTGGGGGTGGCAAAGATTCAATTACTATTGGCTTTGAGATCAGAGATCCCTGATCCCCTTCCTCAGCTTCTTCAGTATCCTCAGATGTAGGCTTAGCCATATGCCTTCGTGCACTCATTTTATTTAATCTCTTTGATAGTGAAGGAGTTGCTTGAGCAGCATCAGAACTTACAGTTCTTTTCATCTTCAAATTATCAGAACCCTCAGCTTCAGTATTTTTCTGATGGGTTGACCCTGCAGCTTCTACTGTCTTCTAAAAAATCACATTTTCAGCTTCAAGTGTCACAGGTTCTGATGCATGAACCTGGACTTGCTCCTCTTCATTATCAAATTCATCCCTAAGAATCATCCTTCTTCTCCTTGGTGGAGATTTAGGAACTGATTTTGCTCTTTTAGGCCTGGAGGATGAAGTTCTGATGGTAGGTACTGATGGTTGAGGTTTAGATGACTGAGCTAGCCGGAAATATGTTCTGATGGCTGGTTGTGGTTGAGGTTGAGAAGTTTGAGCTGTTTGTGTAGAAGTGGTAGGTGATGATGGAGGTTGAGTTGGTTGTACATCAGGATATATAACACTGTATTTGTGAGGATCAGATTTTACTAAGACTTGTTTGACAGATATGGGAATTTGGAGGGGTCTGAGTACAACCTTCTTATTATCAGTAGATAATAAGTCAGTGAAGGCCCTTTTAGCAAGTTTAAAGGGTTCAATCAACTCACTAGCTAGTTGGGGTGCATCAGAGCAACAAAAACTGTATGTAAGATGACAGAATCTAGTAAAATAAACTGTGTTTCTATCTTCTGTCATCCTATCACCTATGAATCCTAAAACAGCACTTGCATAATTAAAATGTGTTTGATTTAAGAGAGCATACCCGATTTGCTGACTTAGGATTGCATCAAAATTTGAGCACTTGTCTGCAAAGGCCTTGGTGATGCAATCAAAGAAGAAACTCCACTCCCTCCTGATGTGGGGTCTCTTCAATTACCCCAGCTTTGCCAAAGTTTTTTCATAGCCCAGATTGGCCATCATTTATTGAAGGGCCGACTCCTCAAATGTTGAACTGTAGACACAGTTTTCTGGAAAATGTAGTGCTTGTTAAACAGTTGATAAAGTCACCACATGCTCATCCTCACCTGTTGTAAAGATAATACTTGGGGACCCATGTGCACCACCATCATCATACACACCACTCCTCCATAACTCCAGCATTTGAGTTCATGAGATTGTTTTTGGTTGGGTCGAAGCATACCCAATCTCACTTTGAGATATAAAATCTTGGATGAAGTGAAGTTTTGATGGAGCTTCATCCTTAGAGAGAATAGACATGTAGTTGTTGGGAACAAACTTGGCTCCATTAAAAATAATGTCCTTTAGTGCCATTTCTCTGAGAAATAAGTGAGAAAATGTGTATTTGCAAACTGTTTGATAAAATGCCTGTGAAAAAATAGAGCTTCAGAGAATATTAGAAAGAGAGAGAGAATAATAGAGATAAGAAAAGAATTAGAAAGTAGGTAAAAGATTATAAAATCTTTTAACTCCCATATAAATACTCTCTCCACTCAACAGCTCTCTTTGGAAGTAAAACAGACACTTTACACCTATCAGCCAGTAAATAGTTAAAGCAGTAGCTAGTGGGCACGAGAAATAAGCAGTAATTATTGTGCACATGCAGTTGTCAAGGAAAACACATTTCCCACTAACCAAATGATTTTGACAATTTCTATCTCACTTAATTATTTTGTGATAAATATGACCGTTACAGTAAAACCATAAATAAGTCAAGTAAATAAATAATGCCACGTAAGCATTAGAGTTTACATCAGAACTTGACTATTATCAGAACTTACCAGTCATCTGAATATGGCTTCTGTACTCAAAAAGTGAATGTCTGTTTCTGTGATTCATCATACAAATACTGACTGGTTTCTTCAGAGTTTAATCATCAGAACTTTCATCAGAACTTGTCCTCAGAATTTATGTAAATAATACTAAACTGTTTGTCAAAAACAACTTAATCACCAAAGTAATTTTCATCATTTACATGGAGTGAGAGTGTGTGCATTTACAAATGATCAGATAATGATTAAAGTCTGATAAACTTCAGTATATCTTAGAAATAAGTCATAACTGAGAAAAGTGCTTAAAATCTGTCTTTAATTTTGAAGTCTACTATAGAATAAATTTATGCAAGAGTCCACCTCAACTGTTTGTGCTCATTTTATGCATCTTTTGACATTCTTTTTATAGTGGCTTCTCAGTGTAAGTGAGTCACAACTGCTATCAGAATTTATGCTATTATCAGAGTATTTCTCCAGTAATCAGAGAATATGAAAAGTCACCAAGAAAATATTATTTGCTTTTCTAATGCATATTACTTAATACCAGCAATGCACTTGGGTCTTCCCTTTCACATGTTTACTTTAGATCTCAAAGGAGTACCTGACTTCAATTTCTTTTCTTTTCTTTTCTTCAGATAAGTGAGGCTTATCAAGCATGTAGTTCATCCTTAAGATTTACTGACATCAGAATTTGACAGATAAGAAGCAAAAATCTAGTTTGTGACTTAGTAATAAGATACACAAAGTAAATTTGACTAAGCTCAAAATCATAATTTTCTTGTATAAATGAATTTCCACATAAACAACTAATTCAAACATGGGATTTCTAGTATGTTAAAGACTACTAGGTCAGCATCTAGCACAGTAATCCTCATTGAATTGAATAGTCACAGAACATTCAAAACACTATCAGAGTATGTAGAATCACATCAGATAATAATCAGCATTTAATATATTACTGTTTAAGCACAGATTACACAGAGATAAGACAATCTGTAAATACTGATCATAAAGTCTGATGCATGAGAACAAAAACTAACCAGATTTGAGAAAGAACCTGAAACCATTCCAAGTTCATTTACCAGTCTTGTAAAAGTAGCTTCACATAGTGGTTTTGTGAAGATATCTGCTAGTTGTTGATCTGTTGGAATAAAATGCAATTCCACTGTACCTTCCATCACATGTTCCCTTATGAAATGGTACCTAATACTGATGTGCTTTGTCATTGAGTGTTGAAATGGATTACCTGTCATATCAATAGCACTTTGATTATCACAGTAAATGGGTATTTTAGAAAATTCTAACCCATAGTCCAGTAACTGATTCTTCATCCAAAGAATCTGTGCACAACAGCTTCCTGCAGTAATATATTCTGCTTATGCAGTTAATATGGAAATTGATTTTTATTCTTGCTAAACCAAGAAACCAATCTGCCTCCAAGAAATTGGCAGCTTCCACTTGTGCTTTTCCTGTCTATTTTGCTTCCTGCAAAATCTGCATCTAAGTAACCAATTAGCTTAAAATCTGATTCTCTAGGATACCACAATCCTAGATCAGCTGTACCCTTGAGGTACTTGAAAATTCTTTTCACAGCTATTAGATGAGGTTCTCTTGGATCAGCCTGAAATCTTACACAAAGACAGGTAGCATACATGATATCAAGTCTACAAGCAGTTAAATAGAGTAAAGAGTCAATCATACCTCTGTAGTTTGTAATATCTACTAGTGCTCCAGTATCTTTATCTAACTTGGTTGCAGTGGCCATGAGAGTGGATGCAGTAAGTCTTGCATTCCAAATTTTTTTAGTAAATTTCTGTTGTACTTGGATTAATTTATGAAAGTACCTTCTTCATTTTGCTTGACTTGAAGTCCCAGAAAATAACTAAGTTCTCCCATCATACTCATTTGATATCTTGACTGCATTAGCTTTGCAAACCTTTCACAGAGTTTGGCATTTGTAGAACCAAAGATATCATCAACATATATCTGTACCAAAAGTAAGTCCTTTCCATGGTTGAGGTAGAACAGTGTTTTATCAATTGTGCCTCTATTAAATCCACTTTCCAGAAGAAATTGAGCTAAAGTCTCATACCATGCTCTTGGAGCTTGCTTAAGGCCATAAAGGGCTTTATCAAGTATGTAGACATGATTAGGAAATTTTGAATCTACAAATCCTGGAGGTTATTCAACATATACCCCTTCTTCCAATTCTCCATTAAGAAAAGCACTTTTCACATCCATTTGAAAGACTTTAAACTTCTTGTGAGCAACATAAGCCAAAAAGATTCTTATGGATTCCAATCTAGCAACTGGTGTAAATGTTTCATCATAATCAATACCCTCCTGTTGAGAGTAGCCTTTAGGAACCAGCCTTGCTTTGTTTCTTGTAATTATGCCACCACTGTCAGTTTTGTTTCCGACAACCCATTTTGTGCCAATAATTGATCTATTCTTTGGTCTTGGCACTAGGGTCCAAACTTTATTTTTTTCAAATTCATTTAACTCTTCCTACATTGCTTGCACCCAATCAGCATCTTGAAGAGCTTCTTCCAGTTTCTTTGGTTCAGTCTGAGATAGAAAGGAATGATAGAGACATTCATTTGATGTTGCATTTCTAGATCTGACACCTGCTTCAGGATCTACAATTATTAAGTCAGGTGTCTGTGCTTTAGTCCACTTCCTTGCAGATGGAAGTTGTTCTCTAGAACTGGATCCTCCCCCATGATCCATGCTGTCTCCATCAGCATTTTCTGATGCTCCTCCTGTAGTTATGCTCTCTGAGACTTCCGAATTTGAGTTGGATCCTTCAGGATTTGAAGAATCAGAATTTCCAGAATTATCAGAATTGGCTCATCAGAACTTGATGAATCAGAACTTGAAGAGCCAGTAACAGGTTTTGATTTTTCTTGAGAGTCTTGAGTTGTGGTAGGATCTTCAGCTTGCTCCCCCTAAACAGGTGCATTTTCCCTTGGAGTTGTTACCACAGTTTCAATGACATCAGAATTTAACCCGTCAGAACTTACAGGATCAGGATTTAAACCATCAAAATTTACAGCATCAGAATTTAAATCTTTATTTTCAAATCTCAGCTGATCATGATCATTGAAATCTTCAAGTCCAGTAATCTTCTTATCATCAAAAGATACATTGATAGATTCCATGACAACCCTTGTTCTTAAATTGTAGACTCTGAAGGCTTTTGTGGAAAGTGGATATCCAACAAAAATTCCTTCATCAGCTTTTAGATCAAATTTTGACAGCTGTTTAGGATGGGTCTTAAGAACAAAACACTTACATCCAAATACCTGAAAGTATTTCAGATTTGGCTTCTTTTTCTTCACCATCTCATATGGTGTTTTTCCATGCTTGTTTATGAGTGTGACATTCTGTGTAAAACAAGCAGTCTGCACAGATTCAGCCCAAAAGTAGGTTGGCAGCTTTGCTTCATCAAGTATAGTTCGTGCAGCTTCAATGAGAGTCCTGTTCTTTCTTTCTACAACTCTATTTTGCTGTGGAGTTCCAGGTGCAGAAAATTCCTGTTTAATTCTATGCTCTTTGCAGAACTCTTCCATGATTGAATTCTTGAACTCAGTGCCATTATCACTTCTTATTATTTTAACAGAATCTTTGACCAATTTATCCAGTTGTCTGACATGATCAGTTAGAGTAGATGCAGTTTTATTCTTCTTGTACAAAAAATACACCCAAGTGTATCTTGTGAACTCATCCACTATAACCATAACATATTTCTTCTTTGCAATAGACATGACATTGACTAGACCAAATAGATCAACATGCAGTAGGTGATAAGGCTCAAGAATTGAGGATTCAGTTTTGCTCTTGAATGAAGATTTTCTTTGTTTTGCCTTTTGACATGAATCACAAAGGCCATCAGGAGCAAATACTGATTTTGGCAGTCCTCTCACAAGATCTTTCTTTACTAGCTCATTTATGTTGTTGAAATTTAAATGAAAGAGTCTTTTGTGCCAATTCCAGCTTTCTTCAATTGGTGCTCTACTCAACAGACAGATTGCAGAACCATCAGAATTTGTTGAAAGTCTGGCTTTATATATGTTACCATTCCTGTAACCTTTCAGAACCACTTTGCCTATAGAATTACTTACAACTTCACAGTGTTCTTCAAAGAAATCCACATGATAACCTCTGTCACATATTTAACTCACACTTAGAAGATTGTGTTTAAGTCCTGAGACAAGAGCTACTGATTCAATGATGACATTCCCAAGATTGATATTGTCATATCCTAGAATTTTTCCCATGTTTCCATCTCCATAAGAAACTCCTGGGCCAGCTTTCTCCACAAAGTCTGATAGCAGGGCTTTATTTTCAATAATATATCCTGAACATCCACGGTCAAGAACTAGGATATTTTTCCTGTTGCCCTACAATCACAAAGACCACTATTGGTTAATTTTAAGGACCCAGACTTGCTTGGATCCTTTGGCCTTATTTAGTTTGTTAGCATTTGCAGCGGATTTAATTTCAGAGTTTATGCTAACATACTGTTTATCAGACTTTATATCAGGCTTTGCATCAGAATTTACACTAGAAGGAATTACACTAACTTTCTTCAAAGAAGGTTTTATTTGATAATAATCATAATACAAACTATGATATTCCTTACAAGTATAAATGGAATGCCATAAACTACCACAATGAAAATAAGGATTTTGTGGTTTAAACCTAACAGACTGACTCTTAACTCCTTATTTAGGAGGTAAAGAGTTTATATCTTTATTTTTCCTACAAAAAGAAGCAAGATGGTTAGAGTTTCCACAGTTGTAACATTTCTTTCTAGGAGCATTAGGAACAGGCATATAATTATTGCTTTTATTCACATCTTCTTTTCCATTACTATTTTTCCTAGCTTCCTTTACCTTGTTCACATTTCTAATCTCTTTCAACTTATGCTTAAGCTGCTTCTTAGTCATTAAGCCTATGTTTACTTCAGCTGGTTTATCCTGTTTTAATTTGTCAGAATTTGACTTCTCTTTTACTTCTGTCTTAGAATCTTTCATCTTTTCAGAATCAGACATTACAGTTTTTGCTACAAAATTAACAGGATTTACCTTTGGCTTAGCAGTCTGTTTAACAACAATTGGCTCAATTTGCACAGTTCCTTTCTCACTTTTATTATCTCCATAACCTAAGCCCTCTTTCCAGTTTCCACTACTTAGTAAATTCTGAGTTGTTCTGCCAGAGTTAGTCCAAGTTCTGAGATCTCTTTCCTTTTCTAAATCACTTTTTAGAGATTCATTTAATTTTAGCACTTCATCTCTAACATACAAAGCCTCATCTCTTTCTTTCTTAGTTTGATGAAGAAAAACTAACTCCTTTTCTAAATAGTCATTTCTGTTTTATAGATCAAGATTTTCAGATGTTAATCTTTCACATATTAAAGTCTGATCTCTAAAACTAATGAACATGATTTTAAGGTATAATCTCAACTCAGTAATATCATCAGTATGAAAAGTAAAGGTTATTTGAGCTACCTTCAATTCAGCAGTTTTAGGGCTGCTATCAGCATTTGCCATCAAGGCATAGTTCACCTCATCATCAGAATCTGAAGTGTATGTCCAGCTTTTCTTCTTTATGATAAGTGCTTTGCCTTTATCACTTTTTCCTTTCTTGCAGTCAGGAGATATGTGGCCTCTTTCACCACAATTGTAGCATTTGACATTTGAGTTGTCTCCTCTGTCAGACTTTCCTCCTTTGCCTTCAGACTTTCTGAACCCTTTCTTATCAGAACTTCCACCTTTCTTCACTACGCCATAAGTGGGCTACTGTAATGCAAGTGTTACAAGCAGCGTTACATTAGCCAAGAAATTTTTGTCCTATTGTAACACCTCAAAATTAGTGTTACAATAACTATAAAATACCGTTACAGATAAATGCCGGTGTTGCACCACATGTAACACCAGCACCTAGTGTTACAATAGTTACTTTTTTAACTTTTAAAAATATTTAAGTAAAAATATTATTATAAATTAGTATTAAAATTATATTTTGGATTATTAATATATCAAGAATATATTATGTATTATTATAAAATTTATTGTACATAAATATAAGTCACTTTTTTAGTTTTTTTATTTAATAAAATAATAAATAAAATTAGAAATTAAAAAATTAAAATTAAAATTATACACATTTTAGTGAAAAATGGGCGGTATATTTCCCTCGTAAATAAAAATGACCCGTACTTAAGTGAAAAATGTGCTGTATATTTCTCCTGTTTGTTTCTTTTCCTCTTCCACTCACCCCCTTCTTCTCATAAGGACCCGACCCTGTCTCTCATCTCACCCCACTCGCATCTCTCTATTTTCCCTCTCCTCTCCCCTAAACCCCACTCCTGACACACCCTCCCACCCAGACACCCTAATCTCTCATCTTCTATATGTCATGATTTACTCTAAATGAGATTATTGCATTGTTATAACTGTGTTATTGGTCTATCAATTATCACGTGCTCAATCATGTGCTAACATTTCAACTAGTATTATTTTAAATAGCAGTACTAGTGGTTGTTAGTATTGGACTAGTAGTTTGCTGACACGTGTCGTGTTACAGCCTCTATATATAGTTCAGGGGATGTTATTGGTAAAATCATGAATTGAGAATTATCTTTTGCTTTTACCTTCTGTCTTGTCTCGTAGTGTAAACATCTAACTGTGAAATCCTAACCCTACCTCTGACACTTGGTATCAGAGCTTTAGCTCCTCGACCGCCGCTTACCCAAAAACTCATAATCACCATAACAGAGAAAAGTAGTCTACAGAAATGTGAAAGCTCAATTTCTACCATGGCTGATAAACTGAGTATATTTGAAGAAGGTCAGTCTTTTACTCAAGAACAGATCTCTTCCTTAAGATCTGAGTTTGAGACCCTTTCTCAAGATAACAAGGAAATGAAGAAGGGTATTGCAGAACTCACTGAGCTATTCAGAAGGGATTTTTTATTGAGAAACAAGGAGCTGGACACCGGACAACAAACAAACCCACATACCACGTTATTCACCATTACTGTAAGTCATACACCCCAAACCCCTACTCATTTTGCTACAGTTAATGATTCTACTAGTAATATGCAGTCTAAATCTAGAAGCATAAACTGGGAAGGGCAGGTTCACAACCCTATTACCCAGCCCTTCGAGTTATCTGCTAGATTCATTGACCCATTTTCGTTACCTGAATACAGACATCTTACACCTAGAAACTTCACTCATCCACCGCCTTTTAACACTGAACAGTCACACCATTCCACTCAATACATACCATCAAGTCTCAATCCCTTTGTACAACCGTTATATCTACAGTACCCACCCCCTTCCTACTCCACCATGTTTTCCGCCCAGGGCACCACCCCTGTTAATGTTATACCTTCCAGCACTGTAATACACACAAACACCAACATGGAACAAACTCACAACCGACCACCAAACCCCAACCATCTCACTTATAAAGTACCTAAGCTTGATTTCCCAAAATTTGAGGGTAAGGATCCCAGGGGATGGATCAGTAAATGTGACAAATTCTTTCAACTACACCCCCATACTGATTTAAGGTCCAGAGTTTTATGTGCTGCTCTGCACATTGAGGGTGAGGCAGATGTTTGGTACAGATGTTTGGAGAAGGAAAAATACAACTTATTATGGCCTGAATTTGTGACCTTAGTGTGCCAAAGATTTGCTAAGTCGGGTTACGAGAATTTGGTAGGACAGTTCAATAAGCTCACGCAAAAAGGCAGAGTAGATGATTATATCTATCAGTTTGACGAGTTAAGAAACTATGTGATGGTGGATGAGGGATTCCACAGGGAGTCATATTATGTGGATAACTTTATCAGTGGATTGAAGGAAGAGATAGCACAACACCTCTATAACCACAAACCAAAAAATCTCCAAGAAGCTAGAGAACTAGCTAGAGGGCAAGAGCATTATCTGAGTGTTCTTGATAAGAGATACAAGTCTGCAGGCCAGAATCAGAAACCAAACTCAGTTTCTTATACCTCTAATAAACCTACTAAGCCTTACCAAGAGAATACCCTAACAACAACCAATACAGAGGGATATAAAAAACTTACACTGGCAGAAATTACTGACAGGAAACAAAAGGGGCTTTGTTTTTATTGTGACCAGAAATTTGAACCTGGCCACAACTGTAGGAAGAAGAAACTATTTATTATGATAGGAGAGGAAGGAGGAAAATTTGAGCAGAACAATGAAGAGACAGCTTTAGTTTGGGAAGGTGATGATGCTGCCACTATAATTCCAGAGAAGGAGTTGAAGGTTTCCCTGAATGCACTAACAGGGTGGAAGGGTACTAATACCCTGAAAATACAAGGGGAGACTCAAAACAAGCTTATCGGCATTCTGTTGGACAGTGGATCTACTAATAATTTTCTTTCACAAGGCCTAGCCAAGCAATTTCAACTGAGACTAAAGCCATGTTCACCAATGCAAGTAACAGTTGCAAATGGTGAAGTGTTGTCCTGCTCCAATGTTGTTGAACAATTTAAGTGGACTATGGCGGGTGAGATCTTTACTGCTGTTGTACACATACTAAATCTAGGGGGTTATGACCTCATATTGGGTGTGGAATGGATGGCATCTGTCAGCCCATTAACCTTTGATTATGAAGAGGAAACAGTCACTATAAAGAAGGATGATAAAAAAGTCGTATTATCCCAATACTCTTTGTCACCCCAAGTCAAGTTACAACTAAAACCACCAGCTATGAAAACAACGCAAGAAGAAGCTTTCTTCCTGGTCCAAATAGCTGCTATTGAGGAGGTCGAAACCACTGATAAACCAACAGCCCCAAACCCTGTAATCTCTGACCTGATCATGACATACTCAGACATCTTTGCCCATCCAACCAACCTTCCACCACCGAGAAAACAAGATCACCACATTCTCTTAAAACCTAATAGCTTCCCAGTTAACTCTCACCCATACCGTTGTCCCATAGCTCATAGAGAAGAAATAGAAAAAATTACAAGGGAAATGCTTTCGGCTGGCATAATCAGAACCAGCACCTCTCCGTTTGCTTCTCCTGTGCTGCTTGTTAGGAAAAAAGACAACACTTGGAGGCTTGTTGTCGATTATCGAGCCCTCAATGAACTCACTATCAAAAATAGATTTCCTATTCCCGTCATTGAAGAGCTGTTGTCAGCTTTGAAAGGAAGCCAAGTCTATTCTAAATGGACCTCAGAAGCGGATACCACCAAATTAAGATTCATCCGGATGATATCTACAAAACGGCGTTCAGGACTCACCAAGGGTTGTTTGAATTTGTAGTCATGCCCTTTGGCTTGACAAACGCACCAGCCTCCTTTCAAGAACTGATGAACGAGGTTTTCTCAGATTATCTCCGAAAGTTCGTCCTGGTCTTCTTCGACGACATTCTGGTTTACAGCAATTCGTTGGATGAGCACAAGAAGCATCTCCAATTAGTTTCTGATAAACTCAGGGAGCACAAACTCTTCGTGAAAGGCAGTAAATGTGAGTTTGCTAGGCCACAGGTTGAATACCTTGGCCATATCATATCGGGTAGCGGAGTGGCAGCCGATGACAAGAAAATACAGGCCATGAAGGACTGGCCAACTCCAACAAATGTCAAGTCGCTCAGAGGATTCTTGGGTCTAACGGGCTATTATCGAAGGTTCATAAGAGGGTATGGCATGCTGAGTAAATAACTGACCCAGCTGCTCAAAAAGGGGAAGTTCTCATGGGGAAATGAAGCACAAGAAGCCTTCACCACTCTCAAAACAGTGATGGCTACCCCCCCAGTACTTGCTGTCCCGGATTTCACCAAACCTCTCGTAATTGAAACAGATGCGAGCAAGAATGGGGTAGGGGCCGTTATGATGCAAGATGGACAACCCATAGCATTTCTGAGTAAAGCATTGGGACCAAAACACTTGGGTTTGTCCACTTACGAGAAAGAATTGCTCACTGTGATCATTGCCACCCAGAAATGGAGGTCGTATCTGCTTGGCCACCACTTCATCATAAAGACCGATCAGGAAGCACTCAAGCACATTGTGGAACAGGAGATCACTACTAGTCTCCAACAAAAATGGTTATCAAAACTTTTAGGATTTGACTATTCAGTGCAATACAAAAAGGGGAAAGAGAATGTTGCGGCCGATGCCTTGTCACGGATGCATGGTGACAGCGAATTATATTCTCTAAGGCACAATATTAAGCCTATGTGGAAGGAGGAGTTGTCTGAAAGTCTGGATCAAGATCCTGTCGCTCAACAGATCATCTTAGAGCTATCTATAACTCCCTCGAATAGTGAAGGATATCATATACTCAATGGGGAACTCAAAAAAAGACAACCGATTCTATGTTGGTGCAGCCACTGAATTAAGGCAAAGGATCATCTCAACATTACACAGTGGACCTGAAGGAGGACATTCGGGTATTGCTGCAACAATAAAAAGAATAGAAAGAATTTTCTACTGGCCAGGTCTCAAAAATGATGTTACCAAGTTTGTCAAGGAGTGCACTATATGTCAGACAAATAAAACTGAGCATGTCAAGACTCCGGGGCTACTACAACCGATTGAACTACCAAATAATGCTTGGGAGACCATCAGTATGGATTTTGTTGAGGGGCTACCAAGATCAAAGGGGAATGACACTATCTTAGTGGTGGTTGACAGATTTACTAAATACTGCCATCTAATCCCTCTGCATCCATACACAGCATCTAAGGTGGCTCAAGAAGTCCTTGATAATGTTATAAAACTCCATGGAATGCCACAGATTATAATCTCAGACAGGGATCCTATCTTCATCAGTTCTTTTTGGAAGGAATTATTCAAATCACTGGGCACAAAAGTCAAGCTTAGCTCAGCCTACCACCCACAAACCGATGGCCAAACCGAGCGAGTAAATCAATGCATAGAAATGTTCCTACGTTGCCTTGCGGGTCACAAACCAGGATCGTGGTCTTCTTGGTTATCCCTGGCCGAATGGTGGTACAACACTTCACACCACTCAGCCATCAACATGTCCCCCTTCCAGGCTCTATACTCTGTTTCCCCTCCCTCTGTTAACTTCTTGTATCACAGAACCGCAGACAACCAGGTAAATGAGTTTCTCAGGGATAGGAGCTCAACTCAACAACTAATTAAAGACAACCTCATTAAAGCCCAGGAGCGTATGAAGTGGTTCGCGGATAAGAAACGTAGTGAAAGGGCATTCTCAGTAGGTGATGAAGTCTATTTGAAGCTACAACCGTATAGACAACAGTCACTAAATGAAAGAAGGAATCATAAGTTCTCTGCTAGATTTTATGGTCCTTACAAGGTTCTGAGCAAGATTGGACAGGTGGCTTATAAACTTGATCTCCCTCCCTCAACAAAAATACATGACATATTTCATGTCTCGCAGTTAAAGAAGAAAATTGGTCACAATAAAGAGGTTCAGAACTCTCTGCCAACTGCTGATGATAATGGTATCCTAAATCCTCAACCTGTAGCTGTGTTAGACCGGGGATTGGTTAAAAGAGGTAACAAGCCGGATGTTATGGTATTGATCCAGTGGGAAAATGGTTCTCCTCAGAATGCAACGTGGGAACGATTGGAGTCCATCAACAAACGTTTTCCAGACTTCCATCCTTGAGGTCAAGGATGCAGTGAAGAACGGGGATATGTCATGATTTACTCTAAATGAGATTATTGCATTGTTATAACGATGTTATTGGTCTATCAATTATCACGTGCTCAATCATGTGCTAACATTTCAACTAGTATTATTTTAAATAGCAGTACTAGTGGTTGTTAGTATTGGACTAGTAGTTTGCTGACACGTGTCGTGTTACAGCCTCTATATATAGTCCAGGGGATGTTATTGGTAAAATCATGAATTGAGAATTATCTTTTGCTTTTACCTTCTGTCTTGTCTCATAGTGTAAACATCTAACTGTGAAATCCTAACCCTACCTCTGACACACGAATCGAGAAACCCTAATTTTCTCTATATCGAGTCCTCAACACATATGAGTCCTAAATTGTAAGTATTTTTCAGTTTTTTTCACTTCTTTGAAAAAATTAATCGGCGCTTTTGACAATACTCGGGTGGTTTCTGGTCACCAGAAGAGTTTGTGGACAGAGAATATTTGGGATTTTTAATCGAAGGTGTGTGGAGGACTCAAGTCAGGACTCAAGGTTTAACTGGGTATATGACTTGGTAAGTAGAGTACCTTCAAACTTGCTTCACCAGATGGTTGAGGAAAGTCCAGGTTTTATATAGGGAGATTAATAATTTTTAGGTTTTATTATGCCATCTATCTGACTGACTGTATTTTTATGTATTTTTCTAGTGCTTCCAAGTGATGCGCCGGTGCAGAGTGAATATCTTATCAAGCAGAAAATGTCATAGTAGAGGGAGAACCAGTAGTTGAGGTTGTTAGCAAAATGCAGATGTATTACAGTGGTTGTAGAATCTAAATTATATAGCAATTACTAAATAATAAGCATCTACTAATTATTGTCAGAAATAAGAGAGGATTTATAATTAACATATTTACAATTGTTGATATCTATCTATATTGTGATATTTTTTAGGAAAATGATCTGAAGGGAAGTTCTCTGTATTTTTCATCTCCAACACCAACCCCATTTTGCTTTCTCCTTTTAAGGTATTCTTCATATGTGATATCTTTAGTTGGATTCCTGTGATACAAGAAACTCTATATGGGATACTTTTGTAGTTGGTAAAAGTTTATTTACCTATTCTTGTAATGATGTTTTATTGTCGATATTGCAAGAAACATTAGAAGTTGTTTGTCCCTTGCACAATGACATGGTGTAGTTTTGATGTTAATGTATATGGCTATAAAATTCTTCAAATTAGTAAGCAGTACTTTACTTTTAGATCTAGTGACATGCACATAATTTTTTGTATACTTCTAATCACTGCAACTATTGTGTTTTGCACTTAGATCATGTCTCTCTGAGCTTTGCCAGAAGTGGTGGCCCTGGAGGTCAAAATGTCAATAAAGGTTTGTAATAACCTGTCTTCTAAATGCATTGAAGAGCATTTCTATACATTCAGTGGCATTTGAGTTTTTTCAGTTTCCTCTTTTCCTTCCTGTTATTGTTTATCATTATACATGTTTTACAGTGAACACCAAGGTGGATATGCGGTTTAATGTCAAAGATGCACATTGGTTAAGTGACAGAGTCAAGGAGCGGATAATACAAGTGGTTAATTTTAGTTCTTATATACATTTTTCCTAAATAAAGAATCAGTCTATGTTAGAATTGTTTTTAGAATGTGAGACTGCAGAAGAGTTGATCTAGACTAGATTGAGTTTTTGGAATCTTGGTAAAATCGATTGACATGCTCTAGAAGGTTCGGGTTTCTCTCTTCTCTAAAATGATATGCATTTGCCTATTTCTCGTGTCTGTCTCATATCTACACAAATTCTACCATCTTTACTTACATTTTCTATGTTTTAAATCTGTTAGTCCTTACCATGTGTTAATTGTGATCATCATGTATTTTTTGCTCTCACGTTATATATTGCTCTGATATGTATGCACATATGTTTGAATCAGGTGTTCATCCAATATAAGGATTATCTTATTTAGTGTGTTTCTTTTTATTTCTTTTTGTACCCTAGGAGGCTAGAACATATATATTGAGCCAGTGATCCAAATCTTTGGTACCTTGGTGCCATTACGTTAAATGTAATCTCATTATGCAAGTTTTTGAGATCTCATTAATAGGAAAAGAATCGGATCAACAAAGATGGAGAGATTGTGATTTCTTTAACAAAAACTAGAACAAAGAAGTAAGTCTGCCTATGCTGAATAATTCTTAACATGCGTTGAAATGATTTTAATTACATGCTTGTTCTATTTTTTTTTCCAGGGGTAACATTGAAGATGCGTTGGGGAAACTACAGGTAATGTAATTGAAACAGTTGAGTGTTTAAAGGATTCATGCATCCATCTTTGTATATTTATCGTTGGAAACCATGTTACTATAAATCTTAATGGCAAAACTGTGAAAGGTATATTAATAAATTCAGCAAATTTATCTCCTGCAATATTTAAAAAGGTAAATATTTTTGGAAGTCTGAATACTGAAACTGCTGTGAGGTTCCTGCCTTTTTATATCCTACACAAATTGGGGACTTCTCAAAAGGCATGGCTGAAGTTGACCACAAGATTAACTCTGAGGTAAATTGGTACTTTTCTCTATATCCATTAAGTACAGAATTTCTTACAGACTCTGGCTTTGTCTACTTACCATTCAAATCGGGTGACTATTAGAGGGGTTGATTTTCATATCAAACTTGGTCCTTACCATTCATATGGAATAAGTATTCTACAGAATAAGGGAAATCTACTGATTGCCCTATTTTAAAAACTTTAAATGTCTGAGAAATTTTTCCGTGAACTATGATGTTTTCTGAATAGGGGAAACTGTTTTCTTGGAATATTGTAATTATAATTCTAAATCGTGAATTGTGATGTTTTGCTATATCTTTTTAGATATTTACTGGAAACTGCAATAATTGTGGTTGTTTCTCCTAAATATTGCTTTAGAATTTTACTTATGTTTTAAACTAAAATGAATGCATTACTATAGTTGTCTAGGTTATTGTTAAGGTGTTACTGTCACTTCATTTCAAAATTTTAAAAATGTATGGTGAACATTCATAAAGTATAGCTTACCTTAGATACTATGTTAAGACTCTGAACAATCTTAACCTAGAACACGAGAAAAGTAAGCAATATGATTTATTGAAATGATAGTAGAACTCTTATAATAGATATATTCTGATGCTACACCAGAATTAAAACCGATGATGCTTCACCATCGCTGCAGAGCTGCTCTGCTACAAAACTTTTTATAAATTTCTCAATACCTAAACTACAACTAAATGACAGAATAAATACTTTATTTTCTCCAATCTGATCCCCCTAATCATGCAGGGAATCCTTTCCTAAATTATTTTAAATCTTCCCTTTATTGAGTCTGATACTGTCCCCACCAATCAAGATATATAGTTGACCCCTTGATTATGTCTCCACCATATTTCCTTTCTTTTTGCGTCTCTGATAAACTTTTAACTCCTTAATTTTCTTTGCCCTTCTATGGTAAGTAGCTATGATTGGGGGTCTAACAATTCCTCCCTCCTCAAGAGTAGCCTTGTCCCCAAGGCGGAATAGAGGAAACTGCTCCTTGATTGTATTGACATCTTCCCAAGTAGCCTCATCTTGTGACTGACCTATCCACTGAACTAATATTTGCGGAGTAGACTGATCATCGTGGACTATATCACGGTATGCTAGAACAAATTGTGGTTCTGCTGTAGGAGGAAGCTCGACTTCTAGGCCTGCTGGTAGATGACCAGGTTGAAGACCATGTCCTAAAGCCTTTTTTAATAAAGAGACGTGAAAGACTGGATGCACGCGAGAGCCTTCTGGGAGTTGTAAGCGATATGCAACGGAGCCAATTTTTGCGATGATTTCAAAGGGGCCGTAAAAACGAGCAAATAATTTAGGGTGGATGCGTCTAGCTATAGACTGTTGGCGATATGGCTGAAGCTTTAAATACACCCAATCTCCCACCGTAAAAGAATAATCTCGACGTTTTAAATCAGCTTGCTTCTTCATCCTATGTTGGGCACGTTCCAAGTTGTATTTAAGTTGACGAAGAATCTCATCTCTGTCCTCGAGTTCTTGTGCTACTGCCTCCACAGCTATTTCCCCTTTCAAAAATTTCAAAATCGTTGGTGGAGGTCGGTTATAAACGACCTGGAATGGAGTCATTTTAGTGGCTGATTGGAACGAGGTGTTGTACCAATATTCTGCCCAGTGGACCCAACGACTCCATTGTTTAGGCTGATCGGACGCAAAACAGCGAAGATAAGTCTCAACACAACGATTCAATACCTCGGTTTGGCCATCGGTCTCTGGATGGTACGAAGAGCTCATTCTCAACGTTGTACCCTGTAATTTAAAGAATTCGGTCCAAAATTGACTCAAAAAGGTCGGATCACGATCACTTACAATCGATCGAGGCATGCCATGTAAGCGTGCAATCTCTTTGGCATACACTTCAGCAACCTTTTTAGCTGTATACGGGTGCTTCAACAATACAAAATGACCATATTTTGAAAAACGGTCAATTACCACCAATAACGTGTCATAGCCCTGTGATCGCGGCAAACCTGATACAAAATCCAACGAGATATCTTCCCAAACAGCAGTGGGTAATGCAAGGGGCTGAAGCAAACCTGCCGGAGAGGTAGCCTGATATTTATGTTGCTGACAAATAGTACATTCTGCCACATATTTCATAATATCAGCTTTCATGCCATTCCAGAAGAGGTTGCTGGAAATACGTTTGTAAGTACGGAGAAAACCCGAATGTCCTCCTGTGGGAGTTGAGTGAAATTCTTGAATAAATTGACTCACCCACTCAGAAGTTGCAGGAATTACCAAACGCCCTTTATAGAGTAGTTGACCATGAGCAAGGGTGTAACCTGATAGTGTAGGTTGATTGCTTTCCAAAGCTTGCACAATCTTAGATAAGTAAGTATCTGATCGAACTGCTGTTGCCAAAGCTGGGGTATCACTCCATTGGGGTCGAGATATGGCAGATAGTTCCATTGCATCAGTTGCTTTCAACGCTAGTTCACTGTCGTCATCCCGACGTGATAAAGCATCAGCGGCATTATTTTCAGTTCCTGGCTTATAGACAATATCAAATGTGTATCCTAACAAACGAGATAGCCATTTTTGCTGATCTGGAGTTGATATACGCTGAGTTAACAAGTGTTTAAGGCTTTTATGATCAGTGCGGATGATGAACTGCCTTCCCAACAAATAAGGTCGCCAATGGTGGACAGCAGACACTAATGCTAACAACTCCTTTTCGTATGTTGACTTGCTAAGTGCTCGATCTGAAATAGCTTTGCTAAAATAGGCTATAGGACGACTATAGGAAGAATTTCCAACACGATCCTGTATGTTCCATGTGAGATTCCCAATCTCGACTGTAAATCAATATATCATCAAAAAATACCAACACAAATTTTCGTAAATACGGCCTGAATAAATCATTCATTACAGATTGAAATGTAGCGGGACCATTTGTAAGTCCAAAAGGTAGCACCAGAAATTCGTAATGGCCATCATGAGTTCTAAATGCTGTTTTCGGGATGTCTTTGGGCTGAATACGAATTTGATGATACCCTGATTTAAGATCAATCTTTGAAAAATAACTAGCACCTCCCAATTCATCTAATAACTCATTTATAATTGGAATCGGATACTTATCTGGAATAGTGGCGTCATTCAAAGCCCGATAATCCACACAGAATCGCCAACTCCCGTCTTTCTTCTTAACCAAAATAACCGGACTAGAAAAAGGACTGCTGCTTGGTTGAATGATTCCGGCACCCAGCATCTCTTGAACTAAGCGTTCAATTTCATTCTTTTGGCTATGAGCATAACGATAAGGTCGCACGTTAATAGTAGTAACACCCGGCTTCAATGTAATTGCATGTGACCGATCCCTTTGAGGAGGTAAACCCACTGATTCCTGAAAGACCACATCATATTGTTCCAACAACATGTGTAATGATTGTTGTTGGAGTTCCGTCAAATGTTGGCTGTTAGAATGTTTTGGTTCCACTGCTGACATAGCCCATAACATGAAGCAAGTATCTGCATCTGCAGTGTTGAGAATAGACTTTAAAGAGACTACAGTAGTAGACAGAGATGGATTGCCCTGTAATCTCCGTAAACATCCGTCCGCATCAAATGTCATTGTCATCTTCTGCCAGTTTACTTTAACCTCTCCCAATGTTTCGAGCCAAGCAATGCCAAGAATTAAGTCCACCCCGCCTAATTGGAAGGGATAACAATCTGCTGTGATGTGTAAGTCGCCGACACGCATCTTCACAGCTCTACAGACCCCGTTACAAGGCACTGTATGTCCATCACCCAATTTCACACCAAATTCATTCGTTGGAGTCACGGGTAGACCCATGTTTCTTACCAAATCAGCTGAAATAAAATTATGGCTAGCACCGCTATCAATAAGTATCACAATCGGACATTTTTGTACAAATCCCTGCATCTTCATAGTGCTTGGTCGTGTAATGCCTGCTGTAGAGTATAGATGCAACTCCATGGTGTGACATTCCACATGGGAAATTGACGTATGAATGTCATCTTCGTCCACCTTGTCCGCTGGCAGCTCGTCTTCTGGATTCTCAGCCGCAATCATAACTCGGAGATGGGCATTCGGGCAAACATGGCCCGGTGAGAACTGACCTTCACAACTAAAACATTGATTGCGCGCACGTCGGGCTCTCATTTCAGCAGGTGATATGTTCAAATTTCCCCTATTGCTTCTATAAGGCTGCTGATTAGATGTTGCTGCTGTTGCGGACAATTGTGGCACAGACTTCACTCGTATGTCGCCTTTATGTACTACAGCTGACGTTGGCTTTGTCACCATGTACCCCGCTTTTGGTGGAATTGGATTTGAAGAAAATACAGGTCTGTGACTCTGACTACCGACCTGAGTTGGATTTCCTTCTGCTAACTCATCATCAATATCTCTTGCTAACTCCATAGTGCGAACTAACTCTTGTGGATCGTGTACCCGCAACCTTCTTTTAATGTTCTCCTTCAACCCGTTGATAAAATTTCCCACATATGCTTGTTCAGGAAGACCTGGAATCATACCGGCCACATATTCAAATGCTTGAATATACTCTTCCACCGTAGAGTCTTGACGAAGCTCTGCCAATTTCTCATATGGGTTACCCGCCTTCGAGCCTCCGAATCTTCTCATTAGCTCCGTAGCCAAATCATCCCATTGAATGCCCGGAGACTTGCCTCGCAACCACTTTAACCAATGAACCGCTACTCCTTCCATTGCAATAAATGCCAGTTTGGCCTTATGCTCCGGCTTCGTGTTTTGAACTTCAAAATACTGTTCTGCTCTATACACCCAGCCCACCGGGTCATCCCCGTTAAAGTTTGGAAGTTCCACCTTCTTGACGGCAAGCCGGAAGTCATCATATTCCTGATACGATGGTGGTTGTATCAAAGTTGATGACACCCCTTTCTCATGCGGATGTTCTTTAGATGGTGATGTATTTTCACTTGATTGACCACCGGAAACAGTGAGTTTGTCTTGCAGGCTCGCAAGCATCTGATGGATAGAAGATATCTCCGACAGTTTCCCTTCTAGTACCCTGAACTGATTATTACGCTCCAGATGCTCCTTCTGTAACAATTCCTGTAACAACTTGACCTCTTTCTCAACATTGTCCAGTCTTCCTTCCATTCTTGTACCGACCATTTACTATTGCACAAAAGACCTTGATAACCTGAATCTGATACCAATTGTTAAGACTCTGAACCATCTTAACCTAGAACACGAGAAAAGTAAGCAATATGATTTATTGAAATGATAGTAGAACTCTTATAATAGATATATTCTGATGCTACACCAGAATTAAAACCGATGATGCTTCACCATCGCTACAGAGCTGCTCTGCTACAAAACTTTTTATAAATTTCTCAATACCTAAACTACAACTAAATGACAGAATAAATACTTTATTTTCTCCAATCTGATCCCCCTAATCATGCAGGGAATCCTTTCCTAAATTATTTTAAATCTTCCTTTTATTGAGTCTGATACTGTCCCCACCAATCAAGATATATAGTTGACCCCTTGATTATGTCTCCACCATATTTCCTTTCTTTTTGCGTCTCTGATAAACTTTTAACTCCTTAATTTTCTTTGCCCTTCTATGGTAAGTAGCTATGATTGGGGGTCTAACATACTAAAATGTGCATTCTTTATTTTTTCTTTTCATGTTTAATGTTTTCCCTTACCCTTCGTACCCATACTATGACTTTGTTTTATTTTATACTATATAATATTTATTAGGTAACAATGTTTGTGATTGATTTGTGGACCTAACAAATCTGATTGTACTAACTCTTGAAATGTTTGGTAGAACCGTAGAAGAGGTAGGAGCAACCAGATATTAAAGTTTGTCTAAAAACTAAATAAACAGCAACAAATCAGTAGCCACAGTGGTACCGGGCACATCAATAATTTTTAGTTTGTAGCTTAAATTAGTTTGTATTTGAACATTTGAAAAGTCAAAATGCTTTTCAATAATTTTTAGTTTGCAGCTTAAATTAGTTTGTATTTAAATGTAAAAGATTATAAACACTGCCTGTTTATGTATAACAAATATTTTAATCTGGATAAGTACTTTATTCTCAAATTCCTCCCATTTTTTCTTTGTCCAGGATGCCAAATAATTGTGAATTGTGGGACTGTATACAAAAATGCCGAGAAATGAACTAGTTGGTGTCGTCAATACTTTGAAAAGGAAGAACAATACCAAGAGGGTAATATAACGGAGAGTGGTAGCAGTTAAAGGAGATGCAAATATTATATGTAGTTCAATATTTTGGTTAAGTTGGTATAATTGAGATTTTATATTTATGTCTTGCATTTGCCTATTGTAAATTTATATTTATACAATGTTATAATTCTAAAACAAATGTAATGTAACTTTTACATTTATCTATTTTAATGTGATATATGTTTATTTATATATAGTGTTACATTATAAATGTTAACATTGCTTAGTTACAGAAAATTGGTGTTACAATAGATAAAAAAAGTTGTTACAATAAGTCATATGGGACCCACGCAAGGGTGCCATGTGGCCCTATCCCCCACCAGTGGGTCCCACTTATGCAATCTTGATCAATCTATTGTATCACTCATTTTGTGTTACATTTGGGCCAGTTAGTGTTACAGTAGGTGCTTATTGTAATGGTTTCCTCTCTGTTACAATATATTAGTAAAGTGTTACAATAGGGTGTCTATTTTAATGCTCGTATACGTAACGCCCCCTGGTGTTACAATAGACCTATTGTAACGCTTTTGGGGCCTATTGTAACACCATTTAGGCATTACAATAGCTCACTTATGGCGTAGTGCTTGGAAAACCTCTTACCCTTTCTGAATTTCTTGTAGGCTATCTTTGTGATACCCTTCACCATTAGAGCACACAGTTGCATCATCTCTGCATCAACATCAACTTCAGATAAACATTACACCATATTTGACCTGTAGCAACACCAAAAAAATGTGTTAAAATGACCAAAAAATGTTACCTAAAGCCAAATTATTGGCTATGGTTACACTTTTTAAAAATAAGGGGGTGTTGGATTTGAGCGTGCTACAATAGGGGTCTACGGTTACATTTTTTGAAATTTTGGTAACACCTCTCAATGTGTTACAATATAGTACCTATAGTTACATTTTCTATTTCTATGGTAACAAGTTGAAAATGTAACCACAGTTATGTTGCAACATACCTAACTTTTTAGTAACACCTAAATATGTGTTGGAATAGACTCTTTTGCAACACTATATTAGCTATTGTAACACTCAATTTAATTTTTTGGTAACATTTTTATATCTTATTGTAACATTCTTTTTTAACAATCTGGTATCTTTTTTAACAATCTGGTATTTTTTTTTTGGTCTAAGCCTCGTAAAATATATAAAAGAGAGAATTTGCAGGAGTCACTTCTTAAAATTTCTCTTAGAACAGGCTCTAAGAAAAACAAAGAGAAAATAGAAAAAAAGAAAAATAAATTACATCAAAAATCAAACCTAACTTAAAATAAGAAAGGCAAAGCTAAAAGACTTAACCAAAAAGCCCACTAGCTAGCAATCTAAAAACAAACACCAGCCCAACGTCTCTAAAAAAGAGAGCCCAAAGACATCCCTGGCCCATATGGCCCAACAGCAACCAAAATCCCCTTCGCAGCATCACAAAATTCATCTACTCTCCAGTAAAAGAACACGACCTCTACCCCTATACTCCAATACTTCAACAACCTAACAGCCCCTATAAACAAATATTTAAACAAAATTAGTATTGCAGGGAGCCTGAGAAATCAAGTGCATCAGCAAAACAAGGTAAAAATTGAAACAAATTCGTAATCAAGATCGATCTGTAAAGACAATTTAACTGCCGAACTTTACCTTGCTGCTGCATTAAAACTACATGAGATTGTAAAAGCCCATCCATTGATTGTAGTGCTGCAATTGTCACCATTCAAACATCTCAGATAATTACATTATTTATTAGAGTGAATATAAAAATCCCGTTTGGCTATAAGAAAAGAAGCTAAGAGGTACCCTTGCAACCAACATTAATTTGTGAGTCTGGGAAACCAGGTTACTAGTTTGTTTGGATGGCTGATCATGAACAAAGTTTGAGCGGATTTTAATGATTGGTGAGGTAGTATTAGTGGCATTAACCACCGGCTTTCGTGAACTATTTCGGCCTCCGTGCATGTGACTCTCGCAGTATTTGGATTCCCTGTGAGCTTCCCTTGAGCACCTCCACTTCTTCCTATCTGTTCTTTTGCACCTCCCTACTTCCAGCTCTTCTTTTCGTTAAACCTGTTATGATAACATCCCCATCTACCTGCAAAATCCATGGATTTACTTTACTTTAGCGATTATTTTTACCCTCAAAGTGGTTTGATTCTGACAAATTATAAATTTCTTGTAGATAAAGGAGTATATTATAATTATAGGGATTACCTTGTTTGTGAAGACAGAGGGTTGATGAGAAGTCTAGCTTTCTTTTGTGATCAGAAAGTAAATCAGTTGGAACTGGAGCACCTGAAACCATGCAACTGTAGATCAAAGCTTGGTGTTTGAACTCTTCCAGCTGTGAACAAGTATCTATTTTGTCCACTCCCCGTCATTTTTACATACACTATAAAAGTTTGTCATAAATTAAGATGCCACAACTGAAAACAAAATCTTAGAAGACCAAGGAATGAGATGATATAAGGGCATCTGTAAATACAAGAGTTGTGGCAAGATCTTTGACTCAAGTGATTGCATCAGGTGATTGAGCCTAATGAGTCTGTCTACTGTTCCCTTTGATAGTGCTCTATGTTAATGACTGTCAACTCTGTAGTTGTTTGTGCACTGATACATTGTTGATGCTTCCACAGTCCCACTGTATTCTTGTAGTGAGTAATCTTTGACATACTTAATAATCCCATAAACCAATGAATTGATAGAACTTTCAAGAAAGAAAAGAAACTAATTTTTCTTGATGGACTAGTCTGATATATATATGCACTTGGTTTCATAATGCTCTGAGCTTGTAGAAATTTTTGGATAGGAAAGTTTATCGCATATGCGAATATTTGAGGAATGAGGCCAAAGATGAAGACAGCAGCAGCTGATGCAATCTCATCCGACTCGCCAAGTAAAATGAGAAATGACACAGGAAAACATATTTTTGGATGTAATATCCGACTGAGTCCAGTTCTGAGCAAAAGGTATTTATTAAGGTAAACATAAATCAAATGATGCAGTAATAAAACATCGTGCATAAAAAACCCTCTAAGATTTTTGTTAAACTCTCTATCAACTGAGCCTCTACGCGAATCTTGTAATTATTCAACCACCAACTCATCAAAATAAGAGGATATAATTTATTAGTCTAATTTGTTACTGTTATAACTCTTCAAGATGGAAATATCTTGTACCTGAAAGCTACAACTTCCAATTTTTCACATTATATGAAAAACAACCTGAAAAGAATGTTAATTCACAATCAGTAAAAATGTTCGCTCCCCTGCCTTGCACAAATGATAAAACAATACACGTGGACTACTTAAAAAGAAATAAAATCATTTCCATATGCAGTCGAATCTATAACTTCCCACTTGTACAATACAGTGCTACAATAAAAAAACTTCAATCAGAATCATTTGGGGAAAAAATAAGCGTTGCCCTATACCCTAATCAAAGTGTTCATTTTATTCACAATTTGAAGCAGTTATCCATAGCGGTACAAAGGTAATTAGTACAAATTAGTATAAAGGTAAAGAAAATAATAGAAAAAAAGAAACCTGATTGCAAACAGTCTTAGCGTACTTAAGATCATCTTCCTAAGGACATTCAGACCAGAAATTCTCAAAGTCCTCCTATAATTTAAAAAAAATGAAACAAAAAAAACAAGATCAGAAATACCTTTGTAGGCCAATCTGCCATGGATGATATGGTCCGTCAGAATCAACGCATTTGTAATCCATGACAAAAGACCTTTGTCTATCCTTGTGGAGAAGTAATATAATCCTCTATGATATAATAGGACCCCTACGGTAATAAATCAATCTATAAGCCAAAAATATAATTAGTGCTAAAGAGGGTGAAAAGTAATAGTAGAAGCAACTTAGACCTTCCAGACGTAGTATCAACCACTCATTAGAACTCCATATCATGTTCCATTCTCCCTCGAGGAGATGGTGTTCATCTTTAGCTGCACTTTGATTCATTGCAAGAAAGTCATCGATTTCCTGTGAAATAATTGGTCAATTATATACAATTTTGGATGTAATGCAGTTTTGAGAACAATAAGGTCAATTATATACAATTGTCGAGTTTCTCAAAACTCGACAATTTCTTTCATCTGCTGTTAATCCATTCTCTTGATTCCCTCAATAAGGTCAAAAAGCGATATAGAAATATATCAGCAATTGAAAAATATACATGATAATTTTACACTGATCAATAATAAATACGTAAAACAAAATTCAGGATAAGAAAAAACATAACAAACATATTCAAAAACCCTATTTTCACCGAGCTTATGTATCGATAGGATTGGAAAAAATCTTCTCTACTCCGAAACATTAAAATTCTAGTAATATAATCACTAAAACACAAGAGACCTCATATCAGTTGAACAAATTACCATGGTTTCAAGTTTGAGAAGTTGTTATAAAACAATTTCAAAACAAACAAATCATCAATCGCAAACAATTTAACAACAGATCTAAAAATAACAAACAACGAATTCTAATTTACAAATTGGTTATCGTTATTTTTTTCTTTCAAATATAAATACAAATCTATGCAAGAAGAGGCATACCTATAGAATAATTTTTGCTGAAAGCCCCATTTGAAAAAACCCTAATTATTGAAATCCTCAATTGAAAGTCGATTGATGTTGAGGGATGGAACAGTAGCAAAGACCCTAATCAGATAGTAAGAAACTCGGAGTGATGACCCGATTCTTGTGTTGAAGATGTGAAAACTGATTTATTGAAGATGGGCTAGGCATGACAGTAGTTTGAGAGTTTTGTATGTTCTGAGGTTTTTTTTTATTTTCTTTTGGATTTTTAGTTAGGCTAAATAAACGAAACATCAAGTGTACTGGGCCAGGAATTTTGAAAATTACCACCTAAAAAATCAATTTTAGTAACATTTTTTGAAACATCGAGTGTAACACCATAAATTCGTGTTATAATAGAGACTTTTTCTTATCTAAGGTAACACCAGATGACATCAACTATAATACCAAAAAAAAGTATTGCCTTATATCTATATTTAGTCATTTAAGGCAATATTTTTGCTTGTAACATCGAAAAAAGTGTTGCTACAGGTCAAATATGGTGTAGTGAAATTTTCAGTTTCTAAATCATCATCATCAGAATATGATGACTTTGAATCAGACTTTATGATGAGAACCTTTCCTTTGTCCTTCTTTGAGACAGCAACTTTAGAAGATTCCTCCTCAACTTTAAGAGCAACTGTCACTGACTTTCTTCCATGCCTCTTACTCCTTTGATCCATCTCAAGTTCATAAGTCTTGAGCATACCATAAATTTCATCAAGAGTAGTTTCAGTAAGGTCATAGTTGTCTCTTATGGTAGTAGACTTCAAATCCCAATTTTCAGGAAGAGTTAAAAAGAATTTTAGATTTGAATCTTCAAGATCATATTCCTTGTCCACCAGTGACAGATCATTCAAGAGTTTGACAAACCTGTCATATAAATCAGTTAATGACTCATCAGCTTTTGAGTCAAAGTGCTCATACTCTTGAGTGAGTATAGTCCTCCTGTTCTTTTTTATTGCATCAGTTCCCTGGCATCTTGTCTCCAAAGCATCCCATATCTCCTTTGCAGTCTTGCATCCAATTACCCTGTTTGACATGACATTATCAATTGCACTATGCAGCAAATGCCTTACCCTTGCATCCTTAGCAATAGATGAGATGTCTTCAGCTATGTACTCACTTTTCTCCTTTGGAATCATCTTTGCTGGTTGATCAGCAACTGCAACAGAGAGCTTGGTAGGCTTATATGGTCCTTCATTAATTTTGTCAAGGTATTCTGGATCTGTAACTTCCAGAAACATAGCCATCTTCACTTTCCATATGGGATACTCAGAAGGTCTCAGTATGGGAACCCTAATTGTCTCATATCGACTGTGGGTTTGAGTGTTCTGAGTTTCTTGAGTTTTGGTGGGCTTAGTTGGGGTTTGTGTTTCTTCAGACATGATTGTTTGGATCTTTACTGTATGTGGGTTAACAGAAAAGCTCTGATACCACTTGTGAGGTCACACAACACTATAGAAGGGGGTTGAATATAGTGCTTATACAATCAAATCGATTTCAACACAATTATGTAACAAAGATCAAGTATATTCAAATAAACTCTGTTATAATAGAACTGTTGTTCTCTCTCAGTGATGAACAATATCACTAAGAGCTGCTAGGTTACAATGAATAATGTTTCTCGATAATGATAACACATATAGTGTAAACCCTAAGTCTGTGTTTTTATATAGTACACAGTTACAAGATATCTTCTAATTGATATGGAATATAATTCTGTCTCCTAAAATATATCAATTAGATATCTTTTACAAGTCTTCTAGTCCTCTAACTCTTCATGCATATCTTCTTTTGTCTTAGTCCAGATCTTCTCTTGTAAATCAGCCGCATTCCTTATCAGAAGTCTTCCCGCACTTAAGTTCTGATATATATCTTCTAACACCTTAAGTTCTGATATTAAGTTCTGACTTCGGTAACTTCTGATTTCAGTAAGTCCTGATATGTCCTGTTGTTAAGTTCTAAAAACTAAACACAAATCAGATTAGACATGACATCTCAAATATATCTAACACAGTCAGATTGTTGATGTGAAACCAGGCCATGTAATAATCTATCTGGACAACAGGTCTGCTATAGATTTGGCTAAGATTCAATTTTTCCATGGTCGTAGTAAATATATAGATATTCGGTACCATTTTATCCGGGAATGCATTGAGAAAGGAGAGATCAAACTCAAGCATGTACACACTAGTGAGCAGAAGGCAGACATTCTGACAAAGGCGCTTGCAGTTGTCAAGTTTGAGAGAATGCGTGACTTTCTTGGCATGAAGAAGCTGGTTGCATAAGTTTAGATTAAGGGGTGTTTTGTTGGATTTAATCTAAACTTATTATTTATTTATTTTAAGTTGTGATTTGTTTTAATAAATGGGCATCTGTTAGCCACGTTGTAGTATTAGAATGAGTCAGTAATTGTTGGAGATTTATGGAGTAGTTAGAGTGTGGGAGATTTTTTTAGGTGAGAGTTGCTAGTTTGTAGGAAGCAGTTTTTAGCTATTTTTTTTAAATTCTGCGTGTATGCTGTCAGTTTTCTATCAGCAAGAAATAAATATATCAGTTTTACTCTTTATCGTTTCAAATTACACACGTGTGTGTTGTGTATACAAGTTTTGTTATTCAACAAAAATAGTACATATAATTTATAACTTATATTTAGGGTTCAATTTAAAAATCATTTTAACATTAAAATTTTAAAACTATTATTTTTTATGTTGTTGTGAAAATATTTCATGTAATTTTTTTGTTTATAAATGATTTTTGGCATAACCTTTTTTTAAACTATCATAAGAATAAAATCAATGGTGTCATATTGGTTAAAAAACGTTAATAGAAAACTTTTAACAGTAGAATTGCTTAAATACATTATATCATGTGGGGCTAAACCATTATAGCATCGTTCTCTACCAAGGGAGTTTGCTTTGCTTATTGATATTAACCATTAATCAACATGATAATTACATACATGTATATTGAAATGCATTTTTCAATAAGAAATTGGTTCATATGTAAGTAGAAGTTATATAGTTAATATTGGAAAACTGGTAATATTTTCTATATTTAATAACTCTGTAATTTGATCAATATAGGCATTAGCAATCATCACAACTTTCGATAAAATGAAATATAAGTAAAGAAAATCAAATTGTTGAAAAAAAGTTGACATATGTACAAGTTACAACCTGAAGACCTGAAGGTTAAACTATTACGAAGAATTTGCAGAGTGAACTTGGAAGTGGTAGGAATCAATGGGCTTGATGGTAGTCATAGACTAATATTCTGAAATTAGTTCTTATAAAGCAGCAATGTTTTGTACTGCAACTTATTTTTGATATAAAAAGAACATGTATCTTGTAGTCATCTTCTTAGTACGGAGCTCTATCAACCTTATAAATACTATCTAATTAAATTTGAAATCTGATCGATCAGTTGTAGAAGCTCATATATAAAGCACAAGTATTTCATAATCGTCTCATCAAATTCTGAATCTATAAAGACAAATTCAGATGACATATGTAGATAAAAAAGAACCACTAATATTTTCAGTATCTTTGTCTCTAGTATTTCACTTGTGACACACCATAAAATGATCCCATAAATTTCCTAGAATTTGCAACATGGGAACCTCAGAATTCTTTCTATCTTGTGCTCACTAGATTTCGGCATTCTCTCTGGACTGCCTGCCATTTCCAAGTTCCCTCTGCAAATTCGGGTAAAATATATGAGTCAACTAGAGAATATAGTAAAGCCTAAAATACATTAGATAACACTACAAATTAAATACCAGTCAAATACTAACAACACTATAAATCTCAACCAAAAATTGGAGCATGTTGTCATAGTAAATTGAAAACCTAAAAATTTTATGAGGGAGTTATACTGAATGGTTCAGGGTGTCCTGTTTAAGCCGGCAGATCCACGAAGATCACACTGGTAGTACTCGTCATCTTCATCGCTTGAATCTTCTTCTATGATCATTTTCATTTTTCTCTTTAAGCCAATGTTCATAGAAGAAAAGTTACCTTCCAGACCACCAAGCAATCTAGGTCTTCGGGTTGGCTCCGACAGTTTTATGCCATAAGATCTTGAGGAATTCTGTGAAGGACGGAAATAAGGAGCAACAGAAAAAGGTGAGAAGCATACGTTAATCATTTGAATTTTTTAAAGATGTATATAGTTGCCTACTCTGTGTAGTCATTTTTCTGAGGTCACTAGAAGTCATGTAGTATGGTGTAAGATTGATGGAGTATAAATTTATTAATTATCGAGTAGCAAAGAACTGATGTATTATTAAACTCCGTCTATCAGTTGATCTATCTGATGAATCAACTTTTTTTGGCATCGGTGCAAATGCTTCTGTATATATAGTATTGTAAGAGCCCTTCTAAAAGATCCTTGTTAATTAAGTGAAACAGTACCTTTTTAGTTGATCCTTTAATCAGGATAAACTACAAACAATTCTAAAATTCTTCTATCTTCGTATTCTTCTATATTGTCAAAAAAATATAGAATAATTGTGTATATATAACTAACATCATTCCTTTTCTCGTTACAATGATCCGCCCAACCGTCATCTTTCTCACTTTCTTCTTCTCTCCCTAAAGTAATTATCTAATTCAGTGGCTTGTCTATTGGAGTATTTTTCACCATTAGAAAACATAATGAAAGGATTGCATTGATCAATTATCTATCGTCAATAAAAATGAAAATAAAGCATATTCTTAATTAATTTGTAATTGTTCCTTAGCTTAATATTATTCTTAACAAGCCAAGATGAGCTATCGCAAAAATATGTATCAACCTCAAGTTCTTAAAATAATCGAGCCACACACGATCTTTCATCAAATAAAAACAAGCCATGACATACTCGTGCCATTAACGAACAGCTCGTGAAAAATAACATTTATTATTGGAAAAAAAGTTCAAACCCGCCCACCAGGACCACTATAATTATCGGTTTCAACACAACTGAAAAAGCTTAAATTTGAATTTATTATTTTCAAAAGATTCATGGATTACATATTTGAGTATAATTTTAAACTTAAAATATTAATAATCAGGATATATGTCAATTTTTTTAGATTTAACTAGCCAAGTTCAAGTCTAATGATCTTGTGCTGAGCTCAAGCCACCAATGCTAATAGCTCGGCCCGAGCTTGTTAGCTCACACATTCTTATGTTCGAGTTTAAGTTCATAATAAACCATGTCATTATCAAGTTGGGCTGTTCACCATATACACGTTTATAGCCAACATTATTTGTAATAATTCAATTTCAATATTGGCATAGGATTGGTAGCATGTACATTCGAGGGTACATGTAAGAGTACATATAAGAGCAACATAATAAAAATATCTAAAGTGTGGTGTTGAAAATTTTGGAATAAATGAAAAATATATGAAAGAGTATTACCGATAGGTAAACCATGGTGCAGAGACATCCATCTTTTCTGGAGCATTTACTTCATTGTTTACTGTAAATAATTCATAAACATATAAGTAAATACGTATTGGTCACTTGAGCAATAAAGATTTCAAATCATGATGGAATACTATATATTTAATATGTGTATTTTGCGTAGAAAACTCATATCAAAATGGGTAAAGATCATGTTCAGTAAATACGTAAGGTTGATCCAAATCTCGTTACACCAATATCCAAAATTGATGTCATTAAGACACAAGACACGATTGATGGATATTTGAAAATGAATTAGAAATCGAACAAAAGAAACAATATGCTATATATAAATAAATATTCAGATTTTCGACTAAGTTCGAATATGGATTCATTTTTTATTTAAGAGCAAAATAAATCTGAACTAAATCCTTTTCGGTTTGATAAAAATATAAATTCAAAAAAAAAATTCAATCATACCTAACCGAGGCAATGAAAAATTCACTATACATTTATCGTCCAAATTAAGAAATTTAAATATAGCTTACCTTCGAACTTGAGCAAAGTCATGATGCAATTCAATTTTCATGAAAATATCGGTGTCGCGGAATATTGAAAATCTGTAAAAATTCGCAAACCAGTAAAAAATATTAAATCACATATAAATAAAATAGAACATAACATGGTGACATAATGTTTTGAGATTCTTGTTGGTATAGTGTTGTGCAATGTAGGATGTAATCAACTGATGAAGAAAGACTTACATTTGTACGTAATTAATACTTCAACACATATATCGATTTAAAGAGATTGTAAAATTTTGAGATACATACCAAGAAGGAGATGGTCGGATGTGTACCGAGAGATAATGTAAAGAATGGAAAATGAGATTTCGTATATGGAGGGGATTGAAAATATTCATAAAATATGATAAACTTCCAGAGACCAGTTTTGCAAACTTGATTGTTTGAATGGAAAAGGGAAGTGATTACATATCTCGCGATTTGACATAAATACACATAAACAACTATTTAACCAGTCTCTTGGATGTGTAAACTAGTTAATTTTATAAATAGTTGCAGGAGAAATCAAGAGATTAAGCCAAAGAAAGAGAGGGTTTGTTAAGATATATGAACGAGAGAGAGCGGCGGTAAGGGGGTATAAAACCCTAAAATGAATACATGATATATATATATATATGTAAGTATCATCCTATATCAACAGATCAGATTGGTTCATCTTATGTATATCTGACGGCTATTAATTAATCAAGGTTAAACTCGGTTATGGTTAAAGGAACCAATCGGGTCGGAATTAATATATTTTTATGTGGGTATCATATTAGATTAATTAACTTTAGCAATCTATTTAGATTTTACAATATTATATTTTAAGAGTGTATTCGCTAATTAGATTGAATATAAGTATTAGCTTAAAAGGAATTTATATTTTCACTCTATGTAAGTAGAATTTATGTTCTTAATATTGGAAAATTGTTAATATTTATATGTTAAATCACTATGTAACTTATCATCATATTGTTAAAGAATTTAGGAATTATCAAATAAAGCATCACAATTTATGATAAAATGAGATAGAAGTAAGGAAAACCAAACTGTAGAAATAAACTTTAAAATTTATAAGCAAGTCTGGTCATTAGGATAGTAGTGACGAAGGGCTTTGGCTCAAACTTGCAAGGGCCCTCTTTTTTTAGGTTTTATAATTGTAGAGAGAATAAAAAAATTAATGTACAAAATATGGAAAATAATTATTTTCACTTTATGATGCACTTAACACTCTTTACCCTACAAAAATTAAATATTCCTTTCTCTTTCTCTACTCCGATACACACTTTTCTTATTATCAAAATTATCTCCTCCTATAATAAACAGATCTACAATTATTGATTGTACAACAATGAAAGCAAAACCCAAAGTGAATAAATAAGAACAAGAAAATAAACGACAATCACACAAGACAAATATTTATGTTGTGACGCCTTCATCCTCGGGGTTAGGAAATGAGGACCCACACACCTTTAATCTAATAATTAAATAAGCATAAACCCCGATTAATTACTAACAGGATCAAACAGGATAAAGTATGAGACAAGATTACAACTACCAATCATAAAATATAACTTACAACCCCAAAATAATATCAAATAAACATAATCGATTCCAGCTTGGAACCGACAGATAACCCATTGTATCTTTACAACTCTCTAGCTAAGCGCTTGTTCACTCAAAAACACCACTACCTGCTCTGGAAACCAGAAGCCCTCAACGCGATAGGGACCACCAGGTACGCTCTTACGAGCAGTGCGCCTAAGCCTGACCATCTTCTTGCTTAACTGCCATGGTTAGATTAAAACAAAATATATGAGTATAAAACTCAGCAAGTAACTATAAAGCAGTTCTACGATATAAAATCCACATTATACTTTACCAATCTCTGGGCATTCTACTTTATCTGATCTAGGTGGCAGATTTCTATCTTTCGGGTTAAGAAAAGGGTTATGAAGGAAAAAAAATGTGGGGCTTTCAAGGAATAAGGTTCAAAGCAGGATGAAAGCCGACATTCATCACAAATCATTAAAGGATCAGAACAGATCTTTCAGAAAGGAAAGCGACAATATTTTCATTATATGGAATCAATTATATGATCAACAGATTAAAATCAGGGTTCACGAGCTTTAAGCTTCGCAATATCACCATCAACTCTTTTCACAACAATATAAACCATTTTTAGTTTTCAAAGAATCAATTACTGAATAGGAAGTTTCAATTCCTTTTTAAAAAATCAATATAGAACCCTTGATTGGATCACTTTATCTTTCATTTCATTATAATACGAGTGATCAGCCCGTACCGACCTCCATCTGGTCTTAAGGTACCAATCGGCATAATTTCAGCCTTAAACTGGACTAGCCCCGCTAGCCTCTTACCATGACTGGACTAGTCCCCCTAGCCTCTTACGTCCAATCCAATCCATCAGGAATTCGTTTGGAAAACCTTGAGTTGGAAAAAAAAGTAGGTTTTCTAAATTCATTTTATCATTACCAAGAATATGAAATCATTTGGACTCTTTCAAGTCGAAACTCATTCTTAGATTCAATTTCAAGAAATCAAAGTGAAGGAAACGAATCAAGGATAAGCAAGATGAAATTCTAGGGGTTTTGAATCAATGATAGCAAAGTACTTAAGTTAAAAGAATCAGACTGTTTCAAAGATCAATAGGAGATATGGTGATCAAAGAATATGGCTTCATTACAAGGGGTTCATAAAGGTAATTATAGGGTTTATAACATTTTATGGCATAACAAATAATTGGAACAGAAAAGATAGGTTACCAAAAGGTTGAATCAATAAGCTTATCAATAACAGTTTTACAAGATCAAAGACAGGGTATTTCAAATCAATAACAGGGGTTCATTATTTTAACAGTTCAATACTCTATATGGTATGAACAATATTCTCTCTATAACCATTTACACAAGTAATTAGAGTTACTTGCCAGAATTCGCTTTCCTGTTTCACGAAGGTTGAACTACTGCCACCTAGTATACCTTTCCCTTTCCTAGCCTGAATGCCCTCACGTTCCGAATCTACAATCAAAACCAAAACCTCAATTAGTTTCTCAACTCTCGTTCCCGGAACATTCACTCAATACGATAGCTCGATTATACTTCTAACTCGAACTATACGAGTATAGCTTATATACACACATGCACATAGCACGTAACACATTATTTTCTTATAGCCTTTATATCTCTATATATAAATACTCAATCAACAACTTATACTCGCTAAATCATGACTATTCCTCAAATCAAACATTTATAACTCATACGAGTACACGATTTCATTCATAGCTAATTACTTACGACCATAGCTATTACTTACAGCTTTTAAAATCAATCTACTTAGTTCCATTTTTCCTTTATCCTTAATTCGAACCAAAACAACAATCCAACAAGAAAATCCAAAGATTTTCACATATAAACACTGAATCATTCCATCAATTACCAAAAAAATCAGATTTTGACTTTTAATTCCTATGGCCTATTCGGCCTTATCACTTAACACAACAAGAATCGAACATGCAAAGCTCTTATTTGACATGCATTAAGTATATCATCCCAAACTAATTTAATTTCATTCTTACAACTCAATTAAACTCATAATTCAAATGTAATCATGGATGATCACTCAATTTAACACTTAATTCAACTTAATCGAGTAGAAATATTCGAAATTTCCAAGAATCACAACATGCATGCATCAATTTGGACTTTTAACCATAACTTATTCTCATTAATCTACAAACAATTATCATTAAGTCATTCACGTCAAAAAAATCAACATGATCTTCCAAAAATATTAAGAGCCATTCGACCTCTTCAAGAATTCCCACATGCAAACTCAATTTCAAACCCTTGCATCCTAATCACACTAATCTTTTAATCATTATGCTAGATTAACATCCATATCCAACAAAAATCAACTTATTAACTTTTTTGAACTACAAAACCATTCGGCCTTTTATCAAAATACCATATGCAAACATAAATATTTGATTTAAAGATACTAGAGCTCAGTTTTTAACATCATTGCTCACCACCGGTTCACCGGAGTTCATCACCGGTGGCGGTGGCTTCACGGTGGTGCCCCATTCGGGGTTTTCCAACCTTCAACCACCAATTTTCTCAAGTAATTACACACATGCAAGCACACATCTTCACTTTAAATCATTCAAGAACCAAAACCCTTTTGTTTTAATGAAAACCGAATTCAAAACCACCAAATCCAACTTTGGTTTTTCTCAAAAACTTGAAGATAGTGACATGCATGCATATATATGGATAGATAAAGCAAAATCTCCCACAATCATGGTTTTATAACCGAAAAAGGATGAAGAACAAGTGAGAGATTGAAGAGAGAGAGTATCGAGAGTGAGAGAGAGAGAGAAGTCCCGAGAGGGAGAAGAAAATGAGAGAAAAGAAAGAGAAGAGAGAAGCTCGGGTCAAAAGAAAGAAAAGAGGGGGTGGGTGAGGTTTTATACTACTAAGGGAGGGGTAGTATGGTAATTAGGTTATCTCATTTCTGATTCACTTTTTATTCTTAAAAGAAAACGAATTTGATCTGCAAATATCTCTCTCGGAAAAGATGAATTTGATACGAATGATAATTTTAAAACGTGAATCTCGAAATTAGCTTTCCAACCATTACTCATAATAAGATTTTGAGCGTACGGTTGATTTTATATGATTTTTACAAGTTTGTGCTGATAATAACATTTGATCACATAAAAATCAATTTAAAATGCAACGATCACCAAATAAATCCGTCCATCACTTTTAGAAAGTCTACAGGATTATTTTGAAGATATCAGAACAAATCTAATGTCTTTATCTTACTCAGATAATTTTATAAAAATGCACGAAGGTTAAATAAATCTTTATTTAAATCAAATAATTCCCTTAAATCCATAAAATATCAACAGATCACGTAATCATGCATACAGACACACAAGCACACATACGAACACATCAAAACTCATATCTGATCATAGAAATTATCCTTCTTTAATATTATTCCCTTTTTACGCGTTCTGGATCACGTTCTGTCTGACGGCTCGACGCTTAGCGTTTCAATTACGCTTCTCATTATCATTATCGACTGACGCGTCACTAGGACGTAATACTCTACTCAAGCATTTCATTACACATAATATCACATTATTCACATTTTAAATACCTTAATCCCTTTTTAGGACGGGTTCCGTTCTACTTGACGGCCCGACAACACAGCTTAACTCCTAAGCTGACTCTTTAAATTGGAACGCTTCTATTTACGCTCCTAGATTCTAATATACAATAAAGACAATTAACCAGCACTTAATCACACATATTTTATAATCACATCACATAAATCATACTTTATTGACTTAATTACGTCACAAACTTCTCAGTCGTCACAATCTACCCTCTTTAAAAGGATTCTGTCCCCAGAATCTAGTCTAAGCAAATAGACGGGGATACTTTTCTTTCATTTCACTTTCTAATTCCCAAGTTGATTCTTCTACTAATGGATTTCTCCACAACACTCTCACTAGAGGTACAACTTTATTTCTAAGTGTCCTCTCCTTTCGGTCTAATATTCGAACTGGTTGTTCTACATAAGACAAATCTAGTTGAATTTCCATTGGTTCCAATTCGATCACATGGCTCGCATCGGCATTATACCTCTTCAGAAGGGATACATGGAATATATTGTGTAGATGTTGCATTTGCGGAGGTAGCGCTAATTCATATGCCACCTTCCCAACTCGTCACAATACTTCAAATGGTCCAATATACCTAGGACTCAACTTTTCTTTCTTTCCGAATCGGGTTAAACCTTTCCAAGGAGATATCTTTAACAAGACTTTGTCTCCAGATTCGAATTGCACATCTTTTCGTTCTCGATTTGCATACTTCGTTTGTCGATCTTGAGCTGCAACTAACCTTTTCCGAATCATTTCCATATTTTCCTCCGTTTGTTGAACTAGCTCTGGGCCAATTAATTTGCGCTCACCAACCTCGTCCCAATACGTAGGGGACCTACATTTTCTTCCATACAATGCTTCATAAGGCGGCATGCCAATACTCGCGTGATAACTGTTGTTGTAGAAAATTTAATTAACGGCAAATGATCGTCCCAATTTCCTTTGAAATCTATTGCGCATGTTCGCAACATATCTTCAATTGTCTGAATTGTCCTTTCACTTTGTCTGTCACTCTGCGGATGATATGCCGTACTCATTCTCAGCTTAGTTCCTAAATGATCATGGAATTGTCTCCAGAATCTCCAGTTAAACCTTGGATCTCTATCAGATACGATAGATACAGGAACTCCGTGACGCATCACAATCTCATCCAAATATAATTTGACCAACTTTTCAAATGAAAACCTTTCATTTATCGGCAAGAAATGTGCTGACTTAGTCAACCGATCGATTACCACCCAAATTGCATCATGATTAGACTTGGTTTTAGGTAATCCTACCACGAAATCCATCGCGATATGATCCCATTTCCATTCTGGTATATCTAGTGGTTGAAGCAATCCGCTTGGCCTCTGATGTTCCGTCAAGTGTAACACTTACTTATCCATTCCACAACTTCCTTTTTCATATTTGGCCATCAATAACTTTCTTTTAAATCCTGGTACATTTTCGTACTTCCAGGGTGAATTGAAAATCTCGAATTATACGCTTCTTGCAAAATCTCGTGCTTTAGTTCCACAACATTAGGTATCCAAATACGTGAGTTAACACGGTATATTCCTTTTCCATCCTTTTGAGCTTTAATTTCTTCTCCTGATAACTTATCCTTTTCGTGATTCATCACTTGCTCTTGACAGCATCGAATCTTTTCCAAAATTTCGGGTTGAAATGACATCACATATATAGCTTCACCTCCAAATTCTGGAGTCTGTACTTCTATTTCCAACTTTTCAAAATCCTTGACCAAATCTTCCGATGACATTAACATATTCAACCTTTCCTTGCGACTTAGAGCGTCTGCTACCACATTTGCCTTTCCAGGATGATAGTTAATCGCACAATCATAATCTTTGATCAACTCTAACCATCTTCTCTATCTTATATTCAATTCCTTTTGAGTGAAGATATACTTTAAACTCTTATGATCTGTATAAATCTTGCACTTTTCCCCGTATAAATAGTGCCTCCAAATCTTAAGGGTAAACACAATTGCTGCCAATTCCAAATCATCCGTAGGGTACTTTTGCTCGTGCGGCTTGAGTTGCCTTGACGCATATTCTATTACCTTCCCGTGTTGCATTAACACACATCCAAGTCCTTTATATGAAGCATCACCGGATATCACAAATTCTCCATTTTTATCAGGTAAAACCAACACTGGGGCGGTTACCTGTCTCTTCTTTAACTCTTGAAAGCTTTCCTCGCACTTTTCCGTCCATATAAACTTCTCGTTCTTCCTTGTTAACTTCGTTAATGGGACAGCAATCTTAGAGAAATCTTGCACAAACCTTCGGTAGTATCCAGCTAATCCCAGAAAACTTCTGACTTCCGTAGGAGTCTTGGGCCTTTCCCAATTCATTACAGCTTCTATCTTGGTTGGGTCCACTTTGATCCCTTCTTTATTAACTACATGACAAAGAAATTGCACTTCCTTTAGCCAAAATTCGCACTTCGAAAACTTAGCGTATAACTTCTCTTTTCTCAGAATTTTCAAGGAAATCCTCAAATGCTCCTTATGATCTTCTTCCGTCTTGGAGTAAATCAGTATATCATCAATAAACACAATAGCGAATTTATCCAAATATTGCTTGAATACTTTGTTCATAAGATCCATAAATGCGGTTGGCGCATTCGTCAAACCAAACGCCATTACCAAAAACTCGTAGTGCCCATATCTTGTTTGAAACGCTGTCTTGGGTATATCTTCCGCTTTAATCTTTAATTGATGATACCCAGATCTTAAATCAATCTTGGAGAAACACAAAGCTCCTTTTAAATGATCAAACAAGTCATCGATTCGCGGTAGAGGGTACTTATTCTTAATCGTCAACTTATTCAATTCGCGATAATCAATGCACAACCTCATACTTCCATCCTTTTTCTTTACAAACAACACTGTTGCGCCCCACGGGGATACACTCGGCCGAATTACTCCTTTATCCAACAATTCTTGCAATTGAGCTGCCAATTCTTTCATCTCGACTGGCGCCATACGATAGGGAGCTTTCGATACTGGTTCCGTTTCAGGAGCCAAATTAATCGTAAACTCGATCTCTCTATCTGGAGGTAGTCCAGGCAATTCATCAGGAAATACATCTGGAAAATCTCTTACTATTGGGTTATCCTCAATCCTCACAGGTTCTTTCTCCACATCCACAACATGAGCCAAATAAACTTCGCATCCTTGACGTAATAATCTCCTTGTCTCGATAGCCGTTAGGAATTTCTTCTCTTGCCTCTTTCCTTTGAATATCACTTCCTCACCATCCTTGGTCCTTATCTTCACCTTCTAACTTTTACATTCTATTTGCGCCTCATGGTTCGACAACCAATCCATTCCTAGTATAACCTCAAATTCTCCTAACTTAAAGGGAATTAAGTTAGCAGAAAAGTGCCGACCTTCTATAAACACATCACAATCGGGACAAACTTTGCTAACAATAACTTTCTCTTGATTTGCTACCCTCTATAATCAAATTAGGTTCCAGAGGGTACGCAACATAATTTAACTTATCAAGAATACTTTCAGAGATATAAGATCTAGTTGCTCCAGAATCCATCAATACTTTTACTTCTAATGAGTTAATAACAAGCATACCTGCCACCACGTCCACATCTTGCACCGCATCTTTCATTGTCATATTAAAGGTCCTAGCTCTGGGTTGAGCTGATGGTGCTGGGAGAGACGGCGGCCCAACAATCCTAAGAGCATTGGCCTTTTGAACAGGCTCCTTGTAATTCCTGGCCATATGGCCCACCTTTCCACACTTGAAACAAGCCAAGTAAGGCTTCCTTGCTCCATTTGGACACTCTATAGAATAATGCCCTTTCTGGCTGCACTTGAAACATGTCACGTCCAACTTATTACACCTTCCCGGGTGCCTCTTCCCACAATTCTTGCATTCTTGAATCTGAGGTCTGTTATCCTTTCCTGATTGACCTGCCTTCTGGAAACGGTTCTTCTGAGCTCCGTGATCGGGTTTAAACTTCTGAAACTTTTGGTGTTGACCTCCACCATTCCTTCCAAACTTTCCTCTAAAGTTTGAACTTCCTTGCTCTTGCTCTGAGCTTTCAAATTTCCTTTTCCTTCCTTCATTTTCTCTCTTCGCAGCTTCACGCCCACCTTCTACTATCATTGCCTTCTGTACCAAGGCAACAGCAAGTCATACCCGAAAATAATTGGATATATATGGTGTTCACTTGCAGATTTCTGATGATGACCTAAATCAAGATGTACGTAGAGAATGCAGATTATGGGACTCAGTTGTTATAAGTGATAGGGTATTTGTAATTCAATTTGATTGGGTAAACAAGTTTATCTCCAAAACAAAATCTATCTTGATAAACCTATTTGAACTATTGAAATCTTTTCTTTTCTAAGGTTTATCTTTTACAACCAACCAACGGGTTATTTTACAAAGACTTATTCAAATATTTTCATGAGGAATTTCCAGTCGTTATAATTTTCAGCACCGTGAAGCAATGGTGGATAATTATTTGAATACCTTTCTGATTTAGCCATGGATCGCTAGCAAAGTATTTTTGATAGGGGGAGCTTAAAGTATTTTTGATAGGGGGAGGAATTATTTACCCAGTCAAATAGAATTACAAAAAACCTATCACTTACAATAACTAAGTCCCATAATCTGCATTTTCTACGTACATCTTGAATTAGGTCATCAGAAATCTGCAAGTCAACATTCTCCCCCTTTTATGATGATGACAAAGAGAACAATTGCTACCTCTATCAAAAATACTTTAAGCTCTGTTCAAGATGTTAGTAACAAGAAAATAACATATGCAGATTATATATTTATGCAACAGATATAGTAGTGAGTATAAAACCAAATCAAATAAGTACATAATCAAAATAAAAAAAACAACTATTTATCCCCCCTCAACATCATAAAAGGGACAAAAGAATTAATCAGACAAAGAGCACATACCAAGTTCTCGACGCATCAAACAAAATCTATCTTCAGCCAATGGTTTTGTAAAAATATCAGTACTCTATTTCTCAGTAGAAATTAAATAAGCTCAATATTACCTTTGAAGACATTATTCTCAATCAATAATCCATTTGTTCAAAAAAACATGGACATTCAAGCACACCTGTAAAAGATTCTTTATCTCTCTGGTACCCACATTACTTTGAGTCTTTATTTGTTAGTATCATAAACCTTATATAAATGTCACGGATTTCTTAATCCACATTTGAACAATATTAACAGATGCATGAGCAGATTTATATCTAGCAGATGATTTATAAGATGAGTTAGAGTAGTGGCCCTTGATACCACATACTCTTGATTCGGAAGTAGTGTGACCAGGTTTGCCACAATCTCGATATTTCTCATACATCATCTTGTACTTCATTGTGAAGGGTTTCGATCACATAAGCGCAACGGAAACAGTAATTAAAAACGTGAAAAATCAGAATTTTCGAAACCCACCGCAGGATCCATGAGAAAAATAGATATTTAATTCGTAGATCAGATTGTTTACCTTAAGAAGCTTTACAAATTGGTTGATTAATGGAGATCCAAAGCTTGTTCAATCACCACGCATCCCGCTTTCGCGAATGCTTGAACTCAAGAATTGGATGTGTACTAGCACAATCTTGTTTCTTCTTTCTCTCTCCATCTTCTCTCTTGGTGGCTAGGATTTTAGTAAAAGTCTCTTCCTCGCAAAATCAGCCACAAGAGATATTTTATAGAGAGTAGAAAAATGAATTATAACTCTTAACTAATCAGGAGTTATTATTAATTCAAAATTCCTTTTTGTATAATAATTAAGTCACACTTAATTATTTAACAACTGAATTTCATAATTGATATTAGTAAATTCGAATATCATTATTTATCTAATTAATTAAGTCATACTTAATTAATATTATAAATAATTCGAATTACTTTAACATAATTTAAATTCAATTTAAATTAAATAATCCTCCAAGCATTTTTTGTGTGTGACCCTATAGGTTATTACAATGTTGGCAACAAATTTTAAATCTAATTTAAAATCGTAAACAATGAGCAACATCTAGTAATACATCATTGCTACCCAAGTAATAATAATTGAATCGGTGATCGATTAAACCTTTCGTGAATAATGTACAATGTAATATAATCTCTTTAACCAAATATTATAGATTAAACTAGAGGCATGTAATGTGTCATCCTCATCATAGTTTAATCCTGGTTTTCTTGATCAATGAGTAGACTATCATATCAAATCAACATTTGAGCGTGGTCATGCATTTCATAGTCTAGCTCACACAAGAGGCCAATAATGTCACTCCTAAAATAGGAGGGTTAAATCCCATCTAGATCATTCATATTTCTCATACGATTCATAATATACCCAATGTCCACTTTTATCATTACCCGGTCAAGGATAACTTTTAATGGAATCAATGTATATTAATTCTCGTATAAAAATATAATGACTTCAGGTCTAAGGACCATTACATCATTATCACTGTGAGAATTACTTATGACACAACAGACATGTAGAATCTCACATCGGGTCTATCCAGCACCATGTACATATACATATGCCTGTGTCTTTGACTTTAGTATCACTATACCTATGATCAATGAGATGTGATCATCAGTCAACAAATACACTAGTCTTAATGTATTATTATTGTAACGACCGGGAAATTTACGTTGTATTATATCATATTTATAATAAAATATGTGTATTAATATGTCAGTTATGTGTGATTATCTGTTAAACCCTAATTGTTATGTGCTACGTGTATTCCGTATCATTTCTGTATTTTTAAGGTATGTTTCAGATGTTTTATATCGTATTCATAGGTTTCATTTCAAACGTTTTACGACCTAAACAATGATTTTAAAGCCAATATTTCAAATAAAATAATGGGCCTTATTTTTCATCAAACGGCTTTTACAATCGCAATATTCTGAACATCTAGATAATTTATAAATTTTCTCGTTTTGCGAAAAATGATTTTTCCGGGCCCCATTGGGTGTCAAAAACCCCACAAAAATCACATTTTTATTTTTATAAAATTATAGGACTTTCATTTATATTATTTCTTTGCATTTTTGCATTATTCACAATTTTTGGGAATTTTTGGCATATATATTGCATATATAAAATATTTATAAATTAAATTTTAATACCCAAAAATTATGAAAATTAGGGCCAAATATTTTTATTAAATGTATAATTAGCCCCTTAATTTTATTTAGGGGTATTATTTTTCACACTATAAATATCCTAATTATTATTAATTAATTCATTAATTCTGCAAATTATTCCCAAATTCAGAAATTAGGGTTCTTGAAACCAGAAGGTTGAAGAAAGAAGCTGTAAAACTCAAGGCTGACAAAAGAGCACAAGCAAAGCTTGAAAAACAGCTAAAGTCAAGCCAAGTTGAAGAAATGAAAGGAATTGAAGTCAGGGGTGAAGAAAAGATTGCTAACTTAGATGAGGTTCTTGGGAGCATATTTGGTGAAAATATGGAAGAAAGAGAGGAATGGCAGAAGGGAAACAGAAGAAAGGCCAAGGCACACAGAAGGAGTGAAGATAACCCTGAAGATACCAAATCTATATCTAAACCACTACCTTCCATACCTAAACCTTTTGTTGCTGATCCCTCTATAAATATCCATGGTGAACCAATCATTCCAAAAGAGGAACCTATTGATTGGGACAACATCACATTGCCTACCTTTTTAACCACTCTACCACTACCAAAGAAACAGAAAAGAAAATCTAAATCTACACCTCCCCTAACCTCTAAGAAATTCACTCAAAAACAAAAACCTAACCCTAAGCCACCCATTTCTAAAGATGATTATGTTCACATCTGTGACATAAAAGAAGCTTCAGACATTAATCTCTATCTGGATGAGCTGGAGGAAGTAAGGGGAATAGCTGCCTACAGACAGCTACCAGAGAGATTGGTTTTCAGATATAAGGGAGCTGGGGAAAGAACATGGCCTCTCTACAGGATTCTAAATGAAGGCTACTCTACCTTGATCAGAGTCTTTTCAGCCATCAAAAAGGATTCTGGCTTTACCAGAACAGCCAAGACTGAAATTCTCAACAAGATTGCCAACATAAGGAAGACTTGGAGGGAACCAAATGCTTTGCCCAGAACCTTACTCATACAAGAAAGGGGAACTAAAATTCACAAATCACCTCATTGGTTGATGGAATTTAGAGATGACAAAGGAGTCAGAAGATTTTTCAGACTTGAAGACCAACTCAAGATTGCCAGCAATGAAACTCTCAAAGAAATGCAATCTAAGTTGGATATCAGTGATGAAGATGAAGCTGAATTCTTCAGACAACTCCAACTCCAATTTGAGGAAAATGACAAAGGGCTAGGAAAGAAAACCAGGGAACAAAGAAGAAAATAATGATTTGCTCAGGCTAGAGGAGCACCCTTGGAAATACTGTAAATCTTCAATTACCTCCTAGTACATACACTTTTGCAGCACTTTTATATTTCTACTTAGTTTCAATTCAAATATTTGTTAAGTGTTTTGTTATCATCAAGTTAACCCTGAATTTATGCCTACAATTCTTATAGACATAAATAGGGGGAGATTGTTAGGAATATATGTGCATTAGTTTGATGATATGTTTAACAAAATACTTAAGTAGAAATTTAGTGTCAGTAGCCTCAACGGATAAGACCACTTTGGCTATCCGTTGATGGTGTAGCTTTACTTAGAAATAAGTCTAGTATTGTAGCATATTTCAGTCTCTGTATTTAAAATGTAATTCTTAGAAGTTGAGAGAAACTATAAGTCATGTTGACTACTAGATGATATGCAGATAGGAAGGCCAATTGTAAATATTTCATGCCTTGTAATTTTGTATAAATGAAGTGGTATCAACGGATGACTTAAAGACCTTCAACGGATGAGAAGCTAAGCTTCAACGGATGTCTCTAAAGCTTCAACGGATAACATCCGTCAACGGATGAGAGCATCAACGGATAAATGCATCAACGGATGAAAGCTTCAACGGATAACATCCTTCAACGGATGAAGTCATTAACGGATGAAAGCTTCAACGGATGTTCTGCTAATTAGCCGTTGATAAGTGGTAGTTGTACCTACAGACAGAGGCACATGGGTTGACAGAGAAAACTGAGATGTGGTAGCCGAATTTCAGGATCAACAGAAAAAGCAGCCGTTCTTCTTTAGTACAAAGATGCAATAGTCAACAAAGTACTGGAGTGAACAGGAAAAGAAGCAAGTGAAGAACTTATTTTACTATTGTAATTTTATATTGTTTTTCACTTGTACACTTGGTAATATATAAACCAAGAAGAAGCTAGTAATTAGAGAGAGATTTTCCAGAGCTGTTAAGAAATATCTTGAGAGAAAATTCATCTAGTTTGTACTAGGATGCAGCTGTGATCAACATTGTTGAACACAGATTTTCTAATATACCATCTCTGGTGGAACAACAAATCCACCAGAAAAGTTTTTAAAGTTTGTTGTGTTCTTTACATTTTGTGTTTGAATATATATCTGTCTGCATTAGCTCAAAGCAATTCATACACTTGTTCATCTAGAACACACTGCTTTAATAAACTTCTCAAAACCTGAAAAAGTTTTGAGATTTACATTCAACCCCCCTTCTGTAAATCTCATTGTTAGTCCTCTAGGAATAACAATTGGTATCAGAGCAAGCTCTTGACACACAAAGAGTTTAAAGATCTTGGAATCTAACAAAGATGAGTAAGAAGGATATTGGAGTAAAGATCCCAGTTCTTGACAAAGACAGTTATCACCACTGGAAGGTGAAAATGCACCTTCATCTACTCTCCCAAGATGAAGGTTATGTAAACTGCATTGAGAATGGTCCTCACATTCCCCACAAAGTAGCCACAGTTGCTACGGCCACAATTGCTGTTGGTCAATCCATTCCAAAACCTAGAGCAGAATGGACAATGGAAGACACAGAAGAAGTCCACAAGGATAAGAAGGCTATGAACATTTTGTTTAATGGTCTTGACAAGGATATGTTTGATAATGTGATAAATTGTTCAACTGCCAAAGAGGTTTGGGACACAGTTCAGTTGCTGTGTGAAGGTACAGAACAAGTAAAAGAGAACAAAATGCAGCTTCTCATTCAACAGTATGAGTACTTTCATTTTGAAGAGAATGAATCTTTAAATGACACATTTAATAGATTCCAAAAGCTGTTGAATGGACTGAAGCTGTATGGTAGAGTGTACCAGGTGAAGGATTCAAATCTTAAATTTTTGAGATCCTTACCAAAGGAATGGAAACCCATGACTGTTTCCTTAAGAAACTCTCAGGATTATAAGGACTTTACTCTTGAAAGATTATATGGAATCTTGAAGACTTATGAACTAGAGTTGGAACAGGATGAGGTATTGGAGAGGGGGAGAAAGAAAGGAGGTTCAGTTGCATTGGTAGCTGAAAATGAGAAAGAATGCAGAAAAGAAACTGTGAGATCTACATCAAGCTCCAAAGATGGTGTAAGAAATCCAGAATCAGACAAGGGTAAAGAGCAAGTTGCTGAAAATGAAGACAACTCCAGTCAAGATGACTCTGATGGTATTGATGAGCATCTTGCATTTCTGTCCAGGAGATTTGCAAAGATGAAGTTCAGGAAAAACACTAGAGCCACTAAACCCTATAAGAACATGGTGGACAAATCCAAGTTCAAGTGTTTTAATTGTGGTATAAGTGGACACTTTGCAAGTGAGTGCAGAAAAAGTTTTGAGATTTACATTCAACCCCCCTTCTGTAAATCTCATTGTTAGTCCTCTAGGAATAACAGAATCACTGCCATAAGAGAAGCAAGAGATCTGAGTGAGATTTCTTTGGAAAGGCTCTATGGTGTGTTAAAGACTTATGAGTTGGAGCAGATTCAGCAGAAGGAAGTTTACGGGAAAGGAAGAGTGGTCAGCACGTCTACTGCTCTAGTAGCTGATGAACAACAACAACAACCACAATATCAACAACAATCTCAACAGTCAGATAGAATGGTACAGTCTTCCAAGGTTGAAGATAATGTGATAGTAGCAGAATTTGATTCTCCTACTACAAATCAATCAGGAGATGATTATTATTCCTTGGAAGAACTGGAGCAATTGGAGGATGAGTCAATGGCCCTGATTGTCAAGAGATTCTCAAATGTCAGATTCAAAAGGAATCCCAAGTTCAAGTACAAGTCCAACTACAACAGATTCCAGAAAGGTGGATCTTCATCCTCTAACACCAGCAGTGGTGGGTATAAAACAGGGATGGTTGATCGAAGCACCATTCGATGCTTCAACTGTAATGAGTTGGGACACTTTACCACAGAATGCAGGAAGCCAAAACAAGCTAGGAAGAACTCTTACGATTCTAATCAGAAGAGTAAATCTGAAAGGGCGTACCTGGCAAAGGGAAGAAGCTGGGATGATACTGACAGTGAAGATGAAGAAGTTGGGAATCTTGCTCTCATGGCTAGTAATGCAAGCACCTCATCGTCAAGAAAAGAGGTAAAACTTTCTGATGCTGAAATGGTTTATCATCTAAGAGGTAACTTAGATTGTGCTCGTCGTGATAATGAATTGTTAAATCAACAAATCAAAGACCTTGAGAAAGAGGTCAATGAATTAAGACTTGTGCACATTAATCAAGATAAACTAAAAGAACAAGTATCTTTTCTAGAGAATAGAGTTGACTGTTATAGACAACTCGAAACTATTCTCAAAGACAAGATCACCGGTCTTGAGGCTAAGGTTAAAGCTTACTTTAATTCTTGTTCGAAGTCCAAAGAGTTTTACAATAAGCAAGCTGTTAATCAAACACATGGAATAGGTTATGATTACAATGCTGCTATTGGAAAATTAGGCATAAACTCCCCTCCTCATGTATGTGCTAAAGGCAGGGAAGTACCACATGTGCTTAAGGGTGTTGATGAACCCCTCTATAAAGAATCAATTGCTGAACCATTTGATGAGACCTCTTTTATTATTCAAGAAGAAATCCGTGCTGAAGATAATGCTAATGGGAAAGCTGTCTCCAAGTCAAGTGTGTCAAAGGTTCCAGTCAAGGTTGTGAAAGCAACTGAGACTAACTCAGACACACATGAGTTGGATAACACAAATGCCATGTCTACCATGCATAAGTTGCCTATTGTTAATCCTTCTCATAAAGCATGTGGTGTTCCTGATTGTATGTCTTGTGCTTTTAATCTGTTGTTTGCTTATTTTAATGGTAAGCATGTTTCTAATGATAAGACTACTCCTCGTCAGCATGTGAATAATAGAAAGCATGATAGGTCTAAGACTGCTAGTCCTCCTAAAGCTAGAAAGGAGACATTTGTGCCTAAGCCTAAACAGAAATTTGATAAGGCTGTTTTAAAGGTCAAATGTTCAGTCATTGAGAATGTTGAGAATAGTGAAATTAAGAATGTTGTTTTGCCTGATAAAGGCCAATTTTACAAGTATGCCGGACCCAGCCAAGCTTGGGTTCCGAAGAAGTTCTAATCCATTTGTATTGCAGGGCATTAAACAGGTACAACCGGTAGTGTGGATTCTTGACAGCGGATCGTCAAGACATATGACCGGAGATAGAGCCCTGCTATCAAATGTGGTTGAGAAAGCTGGCCCAGTGGTTACCTTTGGAGATAACAGCAAAGGTTTAACGGAGGGATATGGCTGTTTGCAAGCTGGAAATGTTATCATTGAAAATGTATATGTTGTGCAAGGACTTGAACACAATCTGCTTAGCATTAGTCAGTTATGTGACAACGGCTACAATGTTTTATTCGACAAGCTGAAGTGTCAGATTCTGCACAAGAAAAGTGAAAAACCCTCCTTAATGGGAATCCGGAAAGGAAATCTGTTCGTAGCTGACATGAACTCTGGAAGCAATCTTGAAGTCAATTGTTTCTATGCAAAGGCATCGTCAGATGAGAGTTGGCTATGGCACAAGAGACTTTCCCATCTCAATTTCAAAACAATGAATTCTCTTGTCAAAAGAGAATTGGTAAGAGGTCTGCCTCAGCTGGAATTCTCTCCAGAAGGACTATGTGAGGCTTGCCAGAAAGGAAAGTCAAAGAAAGCAAGTCACAAAGGCACTGACACATCTTCCATAACTGGTGTTCTGCAATTATTGCACATGGATTTATTTGGTCCAGTTAATATCCTTTCTATGTCAAAGAAGTGTTACTGTCTTGTGATAGTTGATGACTATTCCAAGTATACGTGGGTTTTATTTCTTCACTCTAAGGATGAAACACCACAAGTTGTGATTGATCATATCAAGATGATTGAGTTAGATTCTAACGTCCCTGTTAGAGCAATAAGGTCAGATAATGGGACAGAATTCAAGAATACACTTCTCAATGGATTCTGTACAGACAAAGGGATTACCAGACAATTTTCAGCTCCTAGAACCCCTCAGCAAAATGGAGTGGTAGAAAGGAAGAATCGTACATTGATTGAAGCTGCAAGAACGATGTTAAATGAATCAGGTCTTCCAATGTACTTTTGGGCTGAAGCTGTCAATACTGCATGTTATACTCAGAATCGAACTCTAATCAACAAAGACTTCATGAAAACTCCTTATGAGATTTTGAATGAACAGAAACCTTCTATCAAATACTTTCATGTATTTGGTGCCAGATGCTTCGTGCTCAAGGATGGAGATGATCGTCGTGGTAAGTTCGAGGCAAAGGCATATGAGGGTATTTTTGTTGGATATGGAAGAAGATCATATAGAGTGTATATCATTGATCAACACAAAGTAACTGAAAGTGTCAATGTTACATTTGATGACACTAAACTCCCTAGTATCCAAACTGAAGATCCTTCTGAGAAACTGAAGTTTGATGATACGTCAGATTCAGAATCAGAACATGGTCAAGAACCTGAGGTTGTTGCTGGTGAAGAACCTGTTAATCCTGATGATACTCAAGGTAATAGTGATGGAAACTTTGGCAACAATGGAGATACCACTGCTACTGACGGAGAATCTTCAAGTCAACATGGCAACAACTCAGGGGGAGATGCTGAAGGATCATCTAGTAGGACACAACATCACAATGAATTTCAAGGCGAATCATCAAGATCAAATCTTCCAAGACAGATTGTCTGGAATAAAGCTCACCCTTTTGAGTTGATTATTGGTGATCCAGATGTTGGAGTCAGAACTAGACGTGCTACTCAAAATGAGTGTCTGTTCTCAGGATTTCTTTCTGAGATGGAACCTAAGAAAATTGAAGAAGCACTGTCTGATCCAGATTGGGTGATTGCTATGCAAGATGAACTCAATCAGTTTGAAAGTCAACAAGTCTGGAAACTGGTACCTAGGCCTGTACACAAGAAAGCTGTTGGTACTAGGTGGGTATTCAGGAATAAACTAGATGAAGATGGTGTGGTTACAAGAAACAAGGCAAGACTGGTAGCTAAAGGTTATTCTCAAGCTGAAGGTATTGATTATGATGAAACCTATGCTCCAGTGGCTAGACTTGAGGCCATAAGGATATTTCTGGCATTCGCAGCATTTTCAAACTTTAAAGTTTATCAAATGGATGTCAAGAGCGCCTTTCTGAATGGAAAGCTGGATGAAGAGGTATATGTAGAGCAACCTCCTGGTTTTGAAGATCCAGATCATTTGGATTTTGTCTTCTTTCTTTTCAAGGCTATCTATGGGCTAAAACAGTCTCCAAGAAAATGGTATGACACTCTCTCTGAATTTCTTATTGAAAATAGCTTTATTAGAGGTGTCATAGACAAAACTCTCTTTTTTAAAAAACATAAGAATGATACTATATTAGTCCAAGTCTATGTGGATGATATAATATTTGGGTCTACTAATGATAATCTCTGTAAGAGATTTGCTAAGTTAATGCACAGCAAGTTTGAAATGAGCATGATGGGAGAGCTGAAGTTCTTTCTTGGATTACAAGTAAATCAAAGGTTAGATGGAACATTTATTTGTCAATCCAAGTATCTCAAGGAACTCCTCAAAAAGTACAATCTAGAGGATTCTGCATCAGCAAGGACTCCATCAACTACAGCTGTCAAGCTTGGACCATGTGAAAACTCCATTAAGGTAGATGTCACAAGCTACAGAGGTATGATTGGCTCGTTACTCTATCTTACTGCAAGTAGACCAGATATTATGTATGCTACATGTTTATGTGCAAGGTTCCAAGCGGATCCTAGAGATATTCATCTCATTGCTGTTAAACGAATCTTAAGATATCTTAAGGGAACACCAAATCTAGGTATTTGGTACCCTAAAGAATCTGGTTTTAACCTTGTCGGATATACAGATTCAGATTATGCAGGAAGTGTTGTTGATAGGAAAAGCACCTCAGGAAGTTGTCAATTCCTAGGAAGCAGGCTAGTCTCATGGTACAGCAAGAAACAGCAAACAGTTTCCAACTCAACGGCCGAGGCTGAATATATTGCTGCTGGAAGCTGCTGTGCTCAGATCTTGTGGATTAGGAACCAACTACGAGACTATGGCTCTGTATTGAACAAGATTCCTATTTTATATGACAATACAAGTGCAATAGCCATCACCAACAACCCTGTGCAGCACTCGAGGACAAAGCACATTGACATCAGGTATCATTTTATTAGAGAGCACGTCATGAATGGTACTGTTGAACTATTTTTTGTTCCAACAGAAGAACAAATAGCAGATATTTTCACTAAACCACTTGACGAATCCACATTTACCAGATTAGTTGGTAAATTGGGCATGTTGAATAGTTTTAGTGATTAATTTAATTAATATCTGGAATCTGTTCTTGAATGAATTTACAAATGAATTTTTCATAAATGAAAAATTCATTTGCAAATTTATTTTATCATTTTATCATATTTCTTGCTTATTTCTATGTAATATATATTATCTTATCTTTTTTTATTTTCCCTTCTTGTTAATTTAAAATATCTCAGAATATTCTATTTCCTCTAAAAATAATTTTCTATGAATTTTTATTTGCTAAAATTCAATAGAAATCTATTTTTGGAATAAAAATAATAAATTCTGATATATTGTCTTTGTTTCAGTATATTTAATTAGAGTCTGTACATATTTGATTGTCTTTTTACTGAAATGACAATCGGCAAGACAATTGAAATTGTCTTGCTGAAAATCATTTCAGTACTTATATATATATATATACTTATTTTCATATTAATTCTGTGTTTAATGCTGATATGATAATCGGCAAGACAATTGAAATTATCTTGCTGAAAGTCATTTCAGTTTAAATTATGTTTATTATATTCTTCAGTATAGTTTTATACTGGCAAGACAATCGGTATGACTATTGGATTGTCTTGCCAGTTATAAACATTATATATATATTTCATTTTATTATTATACTGGTATGACAATCGGTATGACTATCAGATTGTCATACCAGTTATAATTTTAATACTTATTCTATTGTTTTTCTTTCTTTTTGCCTGGTATGACAATCGGTATGACAATCGGTATGACAATCCCGGATTGTCATACCAGCTGTAATATAAAAGCGTGTGTGTGTATTGTTTTAAACCATTTCAACAGTTAATCACTCTTAAAAAAAAAATCGAACAGTTTTTCTCTCTTAACTTTCTCTCTTCTCTCTCTTCGAACCAAATCAATAGAACTTCTCTTTCCTTGCTCGGGTTTTTACTCAGCAAACTGATTCATCATGTTATTTCTAGAGAACTAACAATGAGATTTACAGAAGGGGGGTTGAATGTAAATCTCAAAACTTTTTCAAGTTTTGAGCAGTTTATAAAGACTGTGTGTTCAAGATGAACAAGTGTGTGAATTGCTTTAAGCTGATACAGACAGATATATATTCAAACACAAATGTAAAGAACACAATAAACCTTTAAAAACTTTTCTGGTGGATTTGTTATTCCACCAGAGATGGTATTTCAGAAATTCTGTGATCTAAGAATTTGATCACAGCTGCATCCTAGTACAAACTAGATAATTTTTCTCTCAAGATTTTTCTAAACAGCTCTGGAAAAATTCTTATCTAATTACTAGCTACTACTTGGTTTATATATTACCAAGTTTACAAGTGAAGACAAGGATATATAAAATAATAAAGTAAGATCTCCACTTGTTTCTTCTCCAGTTCACTCCAGTACTTTGTTGACTTAATGTCTCTTTATACTAGAGTAGAACGGCTGTTTTTTCTGATGTTCCTGAAATTAGGCTGCCACATTTCAGTTATCTCTGTTCACCCACGTGCCTCTGTTTGTAGGTACAACTACCACTTATCAACGGTTAATCAACAGAACATCCGTTGAAGCTTTCATCTATTGATGCACTCATCCGTTGAAGGATGTTATCCGTTGAAGCTTTAGAGACATCCGTTGAAGCTTAGCTTCTCATCCGTTGAAGGTCTTTAAATCATCCGTTGATACCACTTCATTTATACAAAATTACAAGGCATGAAATATTTACAATTGGCCTTCCTATCTGCATATCTTCTAGTAGTCAACATGACTCATAGTTTCTCTCAACTTCTAAGAATTACATCTTAAATACAGAGACTGAAATATGCTACAACACTAGACTTATTTCTAAGTAAAGCTACACCATCAACGGATAGCCAAAGTGGTCTTATCCGTTGAGGCTACAGACACTGAATTTCTACTTAAGTGTTTTGTTAAACATATCATCAAACTAATGCACATATATTCCTAATAATCTCCCCCTATTTATGTCTATAAGAATTGTAGGCATAAATTCAGGGTTAACTTGATGATAACAAAACACTTAACAGATATATGAATTGAAACTAAGTAGAAATTTGAAAATGCTGCAAAAATGTATGTACTAGGAGGAAATTGAAGATTTACAGTATTTCCAAGGATACTCCTTTAGCCTGAGCAAATCATCTTTTTCTTCTTTGTTCCCTGGTTTTCTTTCCTAGCCCTTTGCCATTTTCCTCAATTTGGAGTTGGAGTTGTCTGAAGAATTCAGCTTCATCTTCAACACTGATATCCAACTTAGATTGCATTTCCTTGAGAGTTTCATTGCTGGCAATCTTGAGTTGGTCTTCAAGTCTGAAAAATCTTCTGACTCCTTTATCATCTCTAAATTCCATCAACCAATGAGGTGATTTGTGAATTGTAATTCCCCTTTCTTGAATGAGTAAAGTCCTGGGTAAAGCATTGGGCTCCCTCCAAGTTTTCCTTATATTGGCAATCTTGTTGAGAATTTCAGTCTTGGCAGTTCTGGTAAAGCCAGAATCCTTTTATATAGCTGAAAAGACTCTAATCAAGGTAGAGTAGCCTTCATTCAGAATCCTGTGGAGAGGCCATGTTCTTTCCCCAGCTCCTTTGTATCTGAACACTAATCTCTCTGGTAGCTGTCTGTAAGCAGCTATTCCTCTTACATCCTCCAGCTCATCCAGATAGAGTTCAATGTCTGAAATTTCTTTTATGTCACAGATGTGAACATAATCATCTTTAGAAATGGATGGCTTAGGCTTAGGCTTTTGTTTTTGAGTGAATTTCTTAGAGGTTATGGGAGGTGTAGATTTGGGTTTTCTTTTCTGTTTCTTTGGTAGTGGAAGAGTGGTTAGAAAGGTAGGCAATTTGATGGTGTCCCAATCAATAGGTTCCTCTTTTGGAATGATTGGTTCACCATGGATGTTTATAGTGGGATTAGCAACAAGAGGTTCAGGTATGGAAGGTAGTGGTTTAGATATAGATTTGGTTACTTCAGTATTATCTTCACTCCTTCTATGTGCCTTGGCCTTTCTTCTGTTTCCCTTCTGCCATTCCTCTCTTTCTTCCATACTCTCACCAAATATACTCCCAAAAACCTCATCTAGGTTTGCAATCTTGTCTTCACCCCTGACTTCAATTCCTTTCTCTTCTTCAACTTGACTTGACTTTAGCTGTTGTTCAAGCTTTGCTTGTGCTCTTTTGTCAGCCTTTAGTTGCTTGACTTCTTCCTTCTTGGCTATTGAGAATTTGGGATGTCCTTGCATCACACATATGCTCTTTCCCTCTCTAGAGATAATAGCCCTATTTCTCCTTACAGCCTCATCCATGGTCTCTTTGAGATAAGCAATACTCCTACCTAAAAGCTTGTTCTCATCAGCTTTTGGAGGAGGAAAGTCCACTTCTTTTAAAGGATTCTTTGTAGAGTCCTTATTGGATCTTTTATTGGGCTTGAGAATTATAGCTTGTAGTTCTTTGGAAGAAGCTTCTCCATCCTTATGTCTCCTTACTGGCTTGAGCTCCATGTTGATTGGTTCAATCTTTGTGCTATATTTCACAGATGTTGATTTATCTTGTGTAGAGCCAAACAACAGTTGCAACCTTTCATCAATTCTCCTCCTTTGCTCTTTCACTTGAATTTCAGCTGCTGCTAGCTGAATCAAATCAATTCCATCAGGCTTTCCTTTGATTTGAATGATTGGAGAAGTAGTGATGGCAGGAACTAGCACTTTAGATATTTTGATTTTTGTAGATGGCTCTCCTTCCCCTTCCCTTTTACTCTCCCCCTTTTTGTTATCATCAAGGAGAGGGGTCAAGCCTTGTGCTTTTGCCAGCTGCATTAGGAGACTGGTTTGAGATTGTTGGTTGTGAAGAATGGTGGCCACAGAATCTTCAATAACTTGAACTCTGTCTTCCAACTTGGCCAGCCTTTTCTCAGTAACTGATTCCTTTTTCAATCTCAAAACCAAGTCCTGCAATGTACCATAGGGCATGACTGAATCCAATTTTTCAGAACTGTAGGATTTCAAGTCAGCAATATCCTTCCTGAGATCATCCATACTCAGATTCTGCTTTACTTGCTGCAACTTCATGAGATGCAGTGAGTCCAGGTGAGCTTGAAGGATAGCCTTGATACTTGCATGTGAAGTGTTCTGAATGGCCTGTTGAATAGTGTTGATTTGTTTGACTAAAGAGACATTGAATTCCCCTGATCTATACTCCTTTGTCAAAGCCCATTCAGGTAGATTTGGAATTGAACTAGGGCCTTCATCTCCCCCTAAGTTCATGCTTCCATCAAAAGAAACAGAGTCATCATCATCAGAATTTACTCCAAATTCCTCAGATGGCTCACCAGCTGTAGAAGGCATCTTGTTAATAGCAGCTTTATCCCTTTGAAGAGATTCTGTTGTGTGTACTAGATGTAGTGTCTTTTCTGCCTCCTCATTGCCCTGAGCAGCCAACATTTGATAGGCTGACACAGGATGAGTAAAAGTGTCAGCATCCAAGGAAATGTTATCAATTACAGCTTTGTAATGTTGCTGAAATTGTCTTTCCTTTTCAGCATCATCCACAATCATTGACTCACTAGCAATGGCTGGTTCCACCCTTATATCTACTGTACCTGCCTTTCTCTCTTTTTCTCTATTTTCTTGCATCAGGGGCTCCCCCTGGCTCACACAACTCACTCCCTCACCTTCACCTACTAAGGTGGTACTCCTCTCACTTACTTTTGCCATGCTGGAAGAAATAGCATGCATTTTTGAGCTTTCAATCTCTCCTTTTGCCTGGGAGCAACCCAGCCTCTCACTCAAATTTTCACACCCTTCCCTCAATCCTAAGAGTGATTGCACAGTATTCATGTCTTCTACACTTGGAATTGATTCAGTTATGTGTGGAGAGACTATCAACGGATGTGGAATATCCGTTGAAGGTGAAACTGATGTTATCAACGGATAACTGCTGTTAAGCTTATCCGTTGAAGAGCAACCACTTGTCAACGGATGAGTGATATCCGTTGAAGAAGGAAAAGAAGTTGAAATTGAAAGTGATATAACTGTTGAATCTGTGTAGATTGATTTGAGATGTGGTGACACAGATCCTTCAATTATATCTGAAAGAATTTGCGGGTGATCCAACAAATCATCTAAGAGATGATGATCACCTGTATTTGAGTGGGGCTCCTCCCTGAGTTGTAAAGAGGGAGAATCAGGAATTGATGGGAATAACATATCCACATCCAGAGATGGTGATGAAGTGTTTGGTGATTGATGTGTGATTATTGTGAGAGAATGGGGCTGTGACTCCACATTTATTGGAGCCACATCAAACTGAGTTTGAGAAGGCATGGATACAGATGGATGTATCTGTGCAGTGTGTGCACCCAGTGTAGAAGATTGGGTTCTAGCCTTTTTTCTTCTAATAAAAGCTTTTGTTGGTGAGTGTTTGGTTTCATTGTCCCTCCCTCGTTTGTTCTGTGTTCCTGGTTGGGAACTATTTTCAATAGTAACATCCTTTTGGGAGGATGCAACTAGGGATGTGCTAGATACCTTTTCAACCACCACAGCTTTTTGAGAAACTGTGGCTTGGCTAGCTTGGGAAGCACTTAACTCTCCTTCCTTATCCTGGGGGTTTCTTTGATGTTCACCCCTCCCCTCACCACTCACACCCTGTTCACTCCCCTCAGGGTTAATGGTTGGTGTTACAACTGTTGTCTTTTGAGAAACAACAGAGGTGGTTTTCTTTGTCTTTGATTTTGAAAGTTTAGTTTTGGTGACCTTGGTAGAAATCTGTTGGGGCATTGTCACAGATTTCATGGCCACACTAGAAGATAAAGAAATAGAGGGGTTGGAAGAAGTAGGAGTTGTAGAAGCAATTACCTCACCTACCTGAGGTGCATTCATGATTGGTAAATATACCAATGGCACACTGCTGTTGAGATCCATTCTCAATAAATCTGCAAGAACTCTTTTCTCTTGTGCCCAGCACTTGAGTTTATTATTCTTATTGATTATGACCAAACCTTCAGCAACATGGTTAGCCAATAACATAAAGAATCTAGCATAATAGATGTTATTAGGTCTATTAGCTTTGTTACCTAATCTAGTACCCAATTCTAGCATCACATAGTTGCTAAGGTTAAAATACCTATCAGAAACAAGCATATAGAGCATATTAACAAGAGATGAAGTTATGGCATCAAAATTACTAATTTTCCCAGAGAAAACCTTTATAAAGGCATCCCCAAGAAAACTCCATTCTTTCCTAAGGCCTTTTCTTCTAATACTCCCTAAACTAGCAGAGTTAAGAGAATAACCTATGGAATCTAACATGCTGGATACATCATTATCAGTGTGTGGTGTTATGGCATTGTTCTCAGGTAATTTAAAACATGCTTGTAAATCATCACAGTTAATACAGTGATTTTTACCTTTGAGAGTGAAGGAGATAGTCATATCTTTGGAGTTGAACTCAGCAGTTGTCCAAATCTCCTCAACTACTTCACAGTAAATTGTTGGGGCTTCCAGCATTGCATAGCTAAGTTTACAGTTTTTGATGAAGTCCATCATTTTGTGATAGTCTGAATGGGCTTCATTCTTTTCTACCAAAGCTATGAAATTGTTCTTCTCATAGATGAACCCAGATTGAGACATAATTTTCACGACTGGTGCCATTGTTGTGAGTAGAAATTCCAGAGAATAACTTGAAGGTTTTGCAGAGAGAAAATGGTAAATGCTTGAAATTTTAAGAAAGCGTAAAGTAAAAATGAAAAATCAGAAGGGCTTATATGCTTTCAAAAAAAAATTAGTAAAAGATTAATCAATAAGTATATGTTAGTGAATTTCAGCCGTTTAAGAATAAACTGTAAGTATTCTAACAACTACCTTTAAAACCAATACATACAGATGTATGTATGAGTATCAACGGTTAAGAAAATAGAATCAACGGCTGTGAAACACCTGAATCGACTGATGTGACATTTCAACGGATAAGGCAAATTGTCATCCGTTGAAAGGTACTTCAGTTTTATCCGTTGACGGATAAAAATTCCAGAAATGTATTTGTCTTTCAACGGATAATGAATATCCGTTGATAGAGCAATTTTGACTTTCAACGGATAGGAAACATCCGTTGATGGTATAAACTTTGTTAAAAGTCAAATTTGTTTTAGCAACTAATATATTTCAGGCTTCAATTCAAATTGCAATAAGGACATGAATTTTAAGAGTAATTAAGCATACCTAGCTCACTTACTAATCTTGTGAATGTTGATTCATCAAGTGGCTTGGTAAATATGTCTGCAATTTGTTGTTCACATTGGAACAAAATGTAGTTCCACTGTACCATTCATGACATGCTCCCTAATGAAGTGGTACTTGATATCAATGTGCTTGGTTCTTGAGTGCTGTACAGGATTCTCTGTTATGGCTATGGCACTTGTGTTGTCACAAAAGATAGGAATTCTATCAACATGAAGTCCATAGTCAAGGAGTTGATTTCTCATCCATAACACTTGAGAGCAGCAACTTCCAGCAGCAATGTATTCAGCCTCAGCTGTAGAAGTAGAGACTGAATTTTGCTTTTTGCTAAACCATGATACAAGCTTGTTTCCCAGGAATTGGCAGGAGCCTGTTGTACTTTTCCTGTCTATTTTGCAACCTGCATAGTCTGCATCTGAATAACCAATTAGATCAAAGCCAGATTCTCTAGGATACCAAATACCTAAATTTGGTGTACCCTCGAGATATCTGAAAATCCTTTTGATAGCTATTAAGTGAGACTCCCTAGGATCAGCTTGAAATCTAGCACACAGACATGTAGCGAACATTATATCTGGTCTGCTAGCAGTTAAATATAAAAGTGAACCAACTATGCCTCTATAACTTGTAATGTCCACAGACCTTTCAGTCTTATTTAATTCAAGTTTGGTGGCAGTGGCCATGGGAGTTTTTGCAGATGAACATTCCATTAAGTCAAACTTCTTTAAAAGATCATGAATATATTTAGTTTGACTAATGAAAATTCCATTACTAACTTGTTTAATTTGTAAACCAAGAAAATAGGTTAGTTCTCCCATAAGGCTCATTTCATAATTACTTTGCATTAGCTTAGCAAACTTTTTACAAAGTTTATCATCTTTAGAACCAAATATTATGTCGTCTACATAAATTTGAACAAGTATACTAGAGCCATTAACATTCCTAAAGAAGAGAGTTTTATCAACAGTACCTCTAGTGAAGTGATTCTCCAAAAGAAATTTTGATAAGGTTTCATACCAGGCTCTAGGTGCTTGCTTCAGTCCATAGAGTGCTTTCAACAGATAATATACATAGTCTGGAAAATTTGGATCTTCAAATCCTGGAGGTTGACTTACATAGACTTCTTCCTCTAATTTCCCATTTAGAAATGCACTCTTGACATCCATTTGATAGACTTTGAAATTGGCATGAGCTGCATAGGCTAGAAAAATTCTGATGGCTTCAAGTCTTGCAACAGGAGCATATGTCTCATCAAAATCTATTCCCTCTTGCTGAGAATAGCCTTTAGCAACCAATCTGGCTTTATTCCTTATGATAATGCCATTTTCATCCATCTTGTTTCTGAATACCCATTTTGTGTCAATAGGACTCTTGTTCTTTGGTTTGGGTACCAGCTTCCAAACTTGGTTTCTCTCAAATTGGTTTAGCTCTTCCTGCATAGCTAATATCCAATCTGGATCCAATAAGGCTTCTTCCACTTTCTTAGGTTCCTCCTGAGATAGAAAACTACTATACAGACATTCATCTTGAGTAGCTCTTCTTGTTTGCACTTTAGATGATGCATCACCAATGATCAGTTCAAAGGGATGATTCTTGGTCCATTTCCTTTGAAGTGGAAGATGTGCTCTAGATGAGGTGGCCTCAGTATTGTCATGATGTGAGACAGAGTGTTGACTAGTTGAAACTCCCCTTGAGTTGTTGGTCCTTTGCAGGGAACTTGGAGTTCTATCAACTGATGATGTAAATCGATTATCCATTGATAAACTATGATCAACGGATGCTTCATTTAGTACTTCAACGGATGATACACCATGTCTTTCAACGGAGACTGCATTGCCTCTATCAACGGATGCAGAATTCTGACTTTCAACGGATGCAGTATTTTGTGCATTATCCAAGGGCATGTTTTGAATCCCTTTTGAAGTGTTATCTCCATCAGTCTCCTCTTCACTATCATCACAATATATCTCAATGTTGTCAAATTTGAGTCTCTCATATTGTCCCTCATCTGTTAGTCCATCAATCTTTTTATCATCAAACACAACATGCACAGATTCCATAACAATGTTGGTTCTTAGATTGTAGACCCTATAAGATTTTCCAGCTGAATAACCAACAAATATCCCTTCATCAGCCTTTGCATCAAACTTCCCTTTATGGTCAGATTGATTCCTTAGTATAAAGCATTTACATCCAAAGACATGAAGAAAGTTTAGAGTTGGTTTTCTTCTCTTGAACAACTGATAAGGAGTCATACCTTTAGCTTGATTGATCAAAGAGATATTTTGAGTGAAACAGGCACAATTAACAGCTTCAGCCCAGAAATATGTTGGTAACTTTGATTTTTCAAGCATTGTTCTGGCAGCCTCAATTAAAGATCTGTTCTTTCTTTCAACTACCCCATTTTGCTGAGGTGTTCTTGGAGCTGAGAACTCATGCATGATTCCATTTTCTTCACAGAACAGCCTCATTGATAAATTCTTGAACTCAGTTCCATTGTCACTCCTGATATTCCTAACCTTCAGGTCAGGATGATTATTGACTTGCCTGATGTGATTGATAATGATTTCACTTGCTTCATTCTTTGATCCAAGAAAATAGACCCATGAAAACTTTGAGAAATCATCTACAATCACTAAGCAATATCTTTTTCTTGCAATTGACAATACATTGACTGGTCCAAACAAATCCATATGTAGCAGCTGTAATGGTTCATCAATTGTTGTTTCAAGCTTCTTTTTGAATGATGTTTTCCTTTGTTTGCCTTTCTGACAAGCATCACACAAACCATCCCTTGAGAATTCAACAAGAGGAATTCCTCTTACTAGGTCCTTTTTGACTAGATCATTCATTGTCTTGAAATTCAAATGGGATAGCTTCTTGTGCCATAGCCAACTCTCAACTGAACTTGCTTTGCTGAAGAGACAAGTAATAGATTCTGCATTTACAGAGTTGAAGTCAGCTAAGTACACATTTCCTTTTCTAACTCCAGTTAGAACCACTTTGTTGTCTTTCTTACTAGTGACAACACAGGCTTCAGAATTGAAGGAAACTGTATTCCCTTTATCACATAGTTGACTGATGCTCAGTAAGTTATGTTTGAGACCATCAACTAATGCAACTTCATCAATGATGACATTCCTTGTTGAAATCAAGCCATATCCCATAGTAAACCCTTTGTTGTCATCTCCAAAGGTTATGCTAGGGCCAGCTCTTTCCTTAAACTCTGTGAGCAGGGAGAAATCTCCTGTCATGTGTCTTGAACAGCCACTGTCCAAGTACCATAGATTTCTTCTATTTCCCTGCACACCATAAAATCAATCAATTTGATTTTGGTACCCAAGTTTCCTTGGGTCCATTCTTGTTAGCCTTTCTCCTAGACTTCATTCCTCCTGCATCTCTAGACTTAGGTAACTTTGAGTCAACCTTGGTCTTGGATGTAGTTGGTTGAGGTGTAGGGTTAGTCACAGAATCATTTAGCACATTTGGAATATGATAAGGCATGGATTGTGCATACATGTTATTTCACATAGGCATATTGTATGGCATTTGAGGCATACTAAATACAGCAAGATAAGGATTGTTAAAATATGGCATGTTTACAAAATGTGCATAAGGATTCTGTTGAGACATAGTAGGCATAGCATGTAGAGATGATGCAGACATGTTAGGCATGGAAGAGGGTACAGTTATGGGGGTTTTCTTAATAGATTTGCAATTAGCAGATAGATGATTAACACTACTACAATGAACACAGCTTTTTCTAGGAGCATACCTATCAGGTGTGTAATTGTTATGTTTGTTAACACCTACCTTCCCATTTCTGTTAGATTTTCTTTTAGTTTCCTTTTTATCCTCAACCATCTTGAGCCTATTATTTAACTGTTCTAAGGTCATGTGCCCTATATTCACCTTACTGACATCTTTGGATGTGCTTGCTTCTTCTTTAACAAAGTTCTTGGAAGTTGAACCAAACTTTTTGTTGAGTTTCTTTAGATTTTCACTATTAGAAACATCTGCCTGTTTTAATTGAGGAACCTTCAACGGATGCTCATTTTCTTCCTTCAACGGATAACCTTCATCATCCGTTGATTCCACATCCGTTGACAGCCCATCAATTAATTCCAGTTTCTTTTTGTTTTTATCCCAGGCAGTTTCACAGAATGATTCAATTCCTTGGACCTTGGCAATTTGAGCACTAACATCCCTAGATGTTTTCCAGGCTTTAATCACCTCTTGCTCTCTCTTTAATTGATTAGAAGGTATTTCTACTTTCTTAATAGATTCAGCTAGTTCATTCTCAACAGATATACAATGCAGCTTGGTTTTCTCTAGGTCAATCAACTTATCTTCTAACATAGCATTTCTATTACTTAAAAACAGATTGTTCTCTTTAATCCTACTATTTTCTTTAGCAAGAGATTTAAGAGACACACGCAAATGATACAATTCAGTAGACATGTCATTAAAAGCATCATTGCACTCTTCTTTAGTAAGTTGTGTTACATCAGTAGTGATTACCTGAGTTGTTACCTGATTGCTTGATGAACTAACTTCATTTTCCTCAGAATCAGCCATGAGAGCTAAGTTGACATACTCCACATCTTCATTCTCTTCCTCTCCATCAGCTGCCCAATCTTTTTCTTGAGTAATGAAAGCCCTTTCCTTTTGCTTGAGCAGATCAAAATATTTCTTCTTGTAATCTACTTGGTCAAATTTCTTCTTTTCAGAAGTTGGCTTTCTGCACTCACTTGCAAAGTGTCCACTTATACCACAGTTGAAACACTTGAACTTTGATTTGTCCACCATGTTCTTATGAGGTTTAGTGGCTCTAGTGTTTTTCTTAAACTTCATCTTTGCAAATCTCCTGGACAGAAATGCAAGATGCTCATCAACACTATCAGAGTCATCTTGACTGGAGTTGTCTTCATTCTCAGCAACTTGCTCTTTTCCTTTGCTTGATTCCTGATATCTTGTACCATCTTTGGAGTTTGATGTAGATCTCACAGTTTCTTGTCTGCATTCCCTCTCATTTTCAGCTACCAATGCAACTGAACTTCCTTTCTTTCTCCCCTTCTCCAATACCTCATCCTGTTCCAACTCTAGTTCATAAGTCTTCAAGATTCCATATAATCTTTCAAGAGTGAAGTCCTTATAATCCTGAGAGTTTCTTAAGGAGACAGTCATGGGTTTCCATTCCTTTGGCAAGGATCTTAAGAATTTAAGATTTGAATCCTTCACCTGGTACACTCTACCATACAGCTTCAATCCATTCAACAGCTTTTGGAATCTGTTAAATATGTCATTTAAAGATTCATTTTCTTCAAAATGAAAATACTCATACTGTTGAATGAGAAGCTGCATCTTGTTCTCTTTTACTTGTTCTGTACCTTCACACAGCAGCTGAACTGTGTCCCAAACCTCTTTGGCAGTTGAGCAATTTATCACATTATCAAACATATCCTTGTCAAGACCATTAAACAAAATATTCATAGCCTTCTTATCCTTGTGGACTTCTTCTGTGTCTTCCATTGTCCATTCTGCTCTAGGTTTTGGAATGGATTGACCAACAGCAATTGTGGTCGTAGCAACTGTGGCTACTTTGTGGGGAATGTGAGGACCATTCTCAATACAGTTTACATAACCTTCATCTTGGGAGAGTAGATGAAGGTGCATTTTCACCTTCCAGTGGTGATAACTGTCTCTGTCAAGAACTGGGATTTTTACTCCAATATCCTTCTTACTCATCTTTGTTAGATTCCAAGATCTTTAAACTCTTTGTTTGTCAAGAGCCTGCTCTGATACCAATTGTTATTTCTAGAGAACTAACAATGAGATTTACAGAAGGGGGGTTGAATGTAAATCTCAAAACTTTTTCAAGTTTTGAGCAGTTTATAAAGACTGTGTGTTCAAGATGAACAAGTGTGTGAATTGCTTTAAGCTGATACAGACAGATATATATTCAAACACAAATGTAAAGAACACACTTAGCAAAAAAAAAAATGTAAAGAACACAATAAACCTTTAAAAACTTTTCTGGTGGATTTGTTGTTCCACCAGAGATGGTATTTCAGAAATTCTGTGATCTAAGAATTTGATCACAGCTGCATCCTAGTACAAACTAGATAATTTTTCTCTCAAGATTTTTCTAAACAGCTCTGGAAAAATTCTTATCTAATTACTAGCTACTACTTGGTTTATATATTACCAAGTTTACAAGTGAAGACAAGGATATATAAAATAATAAAGTAAGATCTCCACTTGTTTCTTCTCCAGTTCACTCCAGTACTTTGTTGACTTAATGTCTCTTTATACTAGAGTAGAACGGCTGCTTTTTCTGATGTTCCTGAAATTAGGCTGCCACATTTCAGTTATCTCTGTTCACCCACGTGCCTCTGTTTGTAGGTACAACTACCACTTATCAACGGTTAATCAACAGAACATCCGTTGAAGCTTTCATCCGTTGATGCACTCATCCGTTGAAGGATGTTATCCGTTGAAGCTTTAGAGACATCCGTTGAAGCTTAGCTTCTCATCCGTTGAAGGTCTTTAAATCATCCGTTGATACCACTTCATTTATACAAAATTACAAGGCATGAAATATTTACAATTGGCCTTCCTATCTGCATATCTTCTAGTAGTCAACATGACTCATAGTTTCTCTCAACTTCTAAGAATTACATCTTAAATACAGAGACTGAAATATGCTACAACACTAGACTTATTTCTAAGTAAAGCTACACCATCAACGGATAGCCAAAGTGGTCTTATCCGTTGAGGCTACAGACACTGAATTTCTACTTAAGTGTTTTGTTAAACATATCATCAAACTAATGCACATATATTCCTAACACATCACTTTGTGATATATACATACAAGTATATATATACAGAGGTGCTGTTGAATTTTTATTAAAAAAAATTTATTATAAAAAACGCAAAATCAAATAAAAATCAGTTTGCCCCTTCAAATTCTATTTGTGTTTGTTGATTTTGAACTTTCTTATTTTTAATTTTAATTTCTGATTTGTGTCTTTTGGCTTTTCAAAACTGTGTTTGTGAGTTAAGAATTCTAACGAGATACATTTCTGTCCAAATTTTTCGATTATAATTAATTTAATTCGAATTATTAAATTAGTTTAATTAATTCGAATTTTCTTAATATTATTCTTAAAATTTTGAAAAGCGTGTGTCTTATTATTATTTTAAATGGCTCTCAATTTCTAAATTGTCGCGCATAATCAGGTTGGTTATTTTAATCCGGAAAAATGTGATGTTGAAAAATTTAAGCCATGGATTATATTTTTAAATGACCATTCGATTGTTAGCTCTGCTATTAAATCAAATGTGATTTTAAACGTCGATCTACTTAGACTGATTTGCACAACTTCTACTGTGGCCGATGATTCAAAATCTTTTTCATTCACCGTCGCAAACATACAGTATGTAGTTGATGAAACAGTCGTCAATCGTGCGTTAAATTTTCCACTAGACAATTTCTGTAATTTACCCTCTGAAAATGATATCACAAATTTTTTCAATGCTATTCACTATCAGGGGGTGATCAATTTAACCAAACTTTCTAAATCAAATTTGGTGTCTGAATGGGATATTTTCTTCGATACACTTTCCAAAGTGTTTGCCAACTGCACAAAATCCAATTTTCATAACATCACTTCCACTCTGCAGTATATTGGTCTTGCGGTTGTTTTCAATCAAAGGATCAATTTTGGCAAACTACTTTTTCCCATTCTCTTGAGACGTCTAACTTCTGCTTTACGTGATCATTCTACAAATCGTAGGGTATCATGTTACTATGCTCGTTTTCCTCATGCTTATAGCAGATCATCTACTCACCCCTGAACACAAAGCCCTTTTTGCTAACTCTGATGTAACTGAACCCCCTCCAGTTAGCAAAAAGATTTACACTCGCCAAGACACAACCTTCAAATTCATGCAAGTTCCGGTACTTGTATCTGCTTTCATGGCCAATTATATTCCCTTACCTATTTTCAATCTTCCCGGCCATGAACAGCAACCTCAACCTCCAGTGGTTCAAGCCACCCAGGCTCTTCCATTACAGGTAGTAATTCCTCACTCTCACTCTCTTCCTACTTCTGTTGAAAGACCCCCAGTGGTTGATAGGGCTGACCATGAAGTTGTAGAACCACAGCTTCAATCCCAGGTCATAGAGCCAAACACAGAGTCTCATTCTATCTCAACCTCTCCCCCACTGTCTAAAATGTTACCCAGGAGATTACTAGGAAGTAGTACATTGTTAAATATGAGTGAACCCTCAGCTCTGCCTCCTCCTAAGAAAAGAAGAACATATTCTGAGGCATCTGAAAGCCCATCCTTGTCCTCTCAACAAGACATGGACTTTGAAATGGCCAATGAACAGTTACTAGAGGCATTCTCTCAACAGGATGCATCTATTGAAATTCGCCATAGGGCCATGGCATCTTGTACTGAGTCAAGCACAATTCCATTACTCACAATGGAACCATACACTTCCCCAGATCATACTCAGGACACACAGCGAGGAGTGCACGTAGAGTCGGTTACAGTGCCTGCCATAGTTACGGCAGAAGAGCAGTCACATGCTTCAGAGGGAAAATCTGACTCTCCGCCATCTTTAATAGAGTCATTTTCTCCCCTCCCAGATCCAACACCTCTGGCTCCCTTATGGGATTCTCCACTCGCAGATTTATCTGGAGAAAGTGGAGGGCAACTCGGTCAATCTATCCCTGAAGCAATTCAGACATCTATTCCAAAAGATTTGATAGGTTTGACTGAGGATCGGGACTCGCGAATTCCCATTGCACCACCACTGACCTCTCTTGAAGAGGCTAGGGTGATTTTTAATGCAGGTACAGAAGAACAGCAACTGGAAGACTCCTCACGAGCAATTATATTGAGAGAAACACATGCACGTGAGATGAGTGAACCAAACACGAGTGAAATTCAGGTGAGAGCACACACAGACACTGATACTGTAAACCTGTTAGCTCAGATTGCTGCCCTAAAAGAAGAACTTGCTAAAAGCCAAGCTGAAGCTCAAGCATTCAAAGCACAAGTGGTTGAACGGTCTTCTTCTTCCACCTCTGTCAACAATCAGCTTGCAATCATAAGGAATGACATCTCAGATCTAAAGACCACTGTAATACCAAAGCTCAATTCTATTCAGGACACTCCAAATTTATCAGCTGATGACATATCCAACTTCTGCTCTCTACATACAAGAATGACTTCTCTTGAAGACCTCGTTGAGATGAATCATTCACTGGACTCCTCAAGATTTCTAAAGATAGAGACGGGCATGGAACATCTCAATGAAGGGATGAAGCACCTATATTACATGATCAAGAATTCTCATTGCCCTAATGAAGAACAAAGAGCTTATTTTGAAGGACCGTCTGGTGGAGGATCAGGCTCTGGAGGTGATGAAGGTTCCAAAGGAAAGTCAGTAGAGGATCCCTCAACTAAGGGGGAGAAGAAAGGAGTAGTGCCAAAGGGAAGGAAAAAGATACCTCTGCTGGAAACAAAGGAAAGGCTGATGATGTCTACTACAGTGGAGAACAGGATGACTTTGACATTTTTGACATTCCCACTGAACCAGTTCAGGAAGATAAAGATGGGTTATTTGAAGCTGAAGAGGAAAGTGATTTTGAAGATTGGGAAGAGGAAGATACAGTGGATCCTATGTTTGAGAAAGAATTTCAGAAGGAGCAGTCAGAGATGAAAAGAAAAGAAGCTGAACTTAAGAAGGTCTCTCAGATCATTGACAGGAGGAAAGACATACAAAGAACAGAAACTCTTCAAAAGCAACGTCTTCATGACATTAAGGCTCAAGAAAGGAGAAGAGATGTCAGACTAAAGATTGGTGAAAAATGGGATGAAGCTAGGAGAGTACTTGATATGCCTCAGCTAAGCACTAACAATGATAGGCAGTTCTTACATCTTCTTGACAAGCTGGAAATCTCAAATCCTAACAATGACATGTACATGAATGCTATCAGACTGAAGTCTCAAGGATCACAGCTGCTTTTGATAGATCCCTAAATGAGATGAGCATTTTTGTATATTGTCAGAGTGAAGGATCATTCAAGGTGTCACTTCATCTATTTGAGAATCGTTCTTTGTCAGAGATTGGGGTTCTTTTAAACAAAGTCAAAAGAAGCTCAGAATTGAATGAAGTTCTTCGAGAAAGGCTTAAAGAGTTTGCCAGCAGGGCTAGTCCTCAAGTGGTCAACAATCCTCATCAGGTGAGATTCTTTAAGTCTGATTGTCTTCAAATCTGTCAGCTAGATGTACAATCTCTTAAAGACTACTCAGCTAAGCATCTGGTCTGGATG